>NC_057812.1:371378945-371590245 GCF_018294505.1 Triticum aestivum | reverse complement strand
GCGGCAGCGGCAGCGGCGGCGGGGCTAGGGCTGGGTGCGGCTAGGGTTTCGGGGCGGCTGGGCCTTCGGGATGGCTTGCCCCGGCTTATAAAGGCCCCGGCCAGGCGGAGTCCTGGCCGAGTACGGCCCATAGTCGGTTCCGCTTTTTTTGCTCGGAAGAAAATAAAAAGAAATACTAAACGGACTCCAAAAATCCCGAAATAAATTTTCCTGGGCTTCTAAAATCAAGCCCGATAAAGTGAACATTTATTTGGGCCCTAAATGCAATTTTGAAAAACGCGCATTTTTTTCTAATTCAAATAAAAACAACAAAAAAACTCTGAAATAAAACTATTTGATTTTTTATTAAATCCTCAATATTTCTATATTTTTGGAAAGACATTTTATTCCCTCTCTCATATTTTTGTAATAGAAATAATTGATGATAAAATAAATAAAATCAAATGATCCTATTCTCAAAATTTGAGAAAAACTCAAATATGAAAATAACGAAATCCCCAACTCTCTCCGTGGGTCCTTGAGTTGCTTAGAATTTTCTAGGATCAAAACCCAAAGCAAATAAAATATGATATGCATGATGATCTAATGTATAACATTCCAAATTGAAAATTTGGGATGTTACATTACATCCATCACTAGTAGCCAATTGAAAATTTAGATATGCACACATGACACATTGATCATAGGGCTAATATACTCCCAATATCAGAAATGTTTTAGAAGTGGGGTTTTTTATTTCTGTGCCCCTTAGCTCTATGCATTCAAAAATCACATCCATCACTAGTATATCAATGTATTAGATTTGTACACACATTGATCAAAAACCCCAATATGACATTCAAATAACACATTGATCATTGGTCATGCACACACATTGAAGAACAGAGCTAATATAAATACATATTGTGGACAAATTTATATACTAATGAATCAAATAACTTCTTAATCAATGGATTCCATTTGGGCATATGACATTCAAAACCCCAATCTAAGTAGCATTCAAAAACGAATCTAATAGGGAGCCAATCTAAGGCAACGAATTTGAGTAGCATTAAAAACCCCAATCTGTGAGCACTAAAAACAAATCTAATAAGCATCATAGCATTAAAAGCCCCAATTTGTTCACAACATCTAGCATTTTTGCAACGAATTTACCCAAATCTAAAAACCCCAATCATTGCAGCACCTAAAATCATAGTTCACAACATAGCATTTTTGCAATGAATTTATCCAACAAACCCTAGTCCAAAAACCCCATCCCCCCAACCAGTACAAAGAACCCCGGCCCATCTGTCAAACCAACTACTCTAACCATCTGAACTACCGTATGAATCACAATCTAACCAATGCAAGTAGGGAGCAACTAACTCTACAAGCTAAGCAAGTGCAAATACCTGCTCCTCCACAGTAGTCGGTGCAACGGGGGCATCGGGATGGACTGCACAGCTCGACGCCGTCACCTTCTGCAGCAATGAGGCGGAGCCCGCCACATCTGCAGCAGTTGCGAGTTTCCTCGCACCGCCCTGGACGCCGCCGACATCCGCGGTCACCGTGCCTTGACCCTGCAGCTCCACCACATCTCCGACCATTGCGTCGGCGTCGCCACGAGCGTCGGCCATCTGACAGATGGAGGCGATGAAGGTGAGGAAGAGGACGCGATGGGGGAGAGTGAGATGGTGCGGTGGAGGCAGTGGAGGAGAGCGAGACGACGCCGGTGGGGGAAAGGAAGGCGATGCGGCAGGGAGGGGATTTGGGGGAAAATGGTAGGGGCAATGGAGGTGGTTGCCCTCTTTATATGATGGGACATTTCGGGCATGTCCATGGACACGTGCTACCCCACGAGAGCGGTCTTGCATGCGCCCATGTATACGCGGCCCCACTCTCAGCTAACGGTCAAAGGCATTGACCTGAGGGCAACGTCTGTTATAACCTGTTCTAAGGGTTTCAGGCAAGGGAGTGGGGAAAAGTGAGCAAAAGTTAACAGAGTGGGGTTGGATGAGTAGAGCTAAGGAACTAGGGGCATAGAAATAAAAATCCCATTTTTTTAATATTTTCTCTCTTAGGTATTTTTTCAAATGTAGGGGCGTGCACTGCTTAGTAAATCATCTTACCCTGTATTCATCAGGTTTCTGTACTGCATGTGCACACATTCCGCACAACACATTTTTGTGCACTGCATGTTGGTCGCATTTTTTTATTGTTTTCCTCTTACGTATCCTTTTTTCTAGTGTACGGATGTGCACTGCTTTGTTGGGTATGTGTGCACTGCATTCGTCATACTCCTGTGCTGTAGGTGTACACATTTTGCACTGCGTGCATCCTTTTTTGTGCCAACGTTGTGACTGCTTGCACCAACGTTGCGGATTGCATGACTTGCATTTACGGACTGCATCAGGTGCACTAAGACTATGCATTGTACACTGCACGAAAGTGCTTCATTTTGAGCATGTACTGCACTTCATGCACACATATTGTGAACTGCTTGGTATTACTTTGAAGAACTGCATTCACTTTTATTTGGAATGGTCTGCGGATTATAACTTTTTATAAATTTAATTTTTTAATGATCTGCTATTAGGGCGTGGGAAGTGATGCAGTCAAAGTACATCTTTTTGGTCCTTTTTCTTTGGTAACATAAGCCTTCATTGATTGTCCTTCATTGTTGGTAACATAAGTTTCATTAACTCTTATTTAATTTTCATTTGGCCTTTTTGCATTCCTCTTCTATAAATGTAGGCTAACTTCTAACCTTCCTTTGCAGTTCATTTCTTCTCTGGCCGCTACTTCTCTCCTTTCTCCAGCCTCTCTTTATTTCTTTTCATTTTCTAGGTTTTTGTTGCGATGACTCCAGCCCCCTGCGCGAATCTCTCCTGCTGCGGCCATGGTTGTGGTGTGCCGATGCACTGTCATTGCTCAGCTTGCTCGCAGGCCCGTCGTGCTCGCCGCGGGGGCAAGGTTTTGTGCCAAGCTAGGCGAGCGGAGCAGCTTGCATATGGCACCGTATTCACGGAAGGATTGGATATGGGCCACATCAACGTTGCTGCATTCTATTCCGCCCTGCTTCGCCATGGCCTTGGCTGCACAAGTCCTTTTGTCCATCAGCTTACGCCAACAAACGTGGAGACTCGCTACAAGATGGTATTTTTCGCTTGATCGGATTTTTTCTTTGTATTTTCTATATTTTTTTGTATAATTCCATACTCTCAAATTTTAGTATTTTAGGATCACACTTATTTTGTTTTATTGAAGTGTACAATATGTGAACTGCTTAGATATTAGATGAGCACTAATAGTTTTCACAATTTTCCCTGCTTGTACGGTGTGTACTACATGCAGCTAGTCTCAAGAACTGCATGATAGTTAGAAGCGTACTGCATATTTGCAAGTTCCGTATTGCATACTATATTGCGTTTTATCTGCACTGCTTGTTGGACTGTTGTGCACTTCATCTAGCTCGTGTCTGTACTGTGTGCATGGTTTTTAGTGCTCTGTGCACAGTATGAGAATTGTACTGCTAGTATCATCCTCAAATAGTTTTATTATTTTTTGCAGAAAATTCCCCAACGAGCTATTAGGTATCTCCGGCTCAAGAAGAAGGGAATTCTCCAAGTTGTTCTTGGCAATGGACACCTAAAACCATCCAATTACCATGTAGGCATTGATGGTCGGTTGTATCTGCAGAAAGGCTGGAAGGAATTTGTCATTGATAGTGGCCTGAAGTCTGAGCAAGTTGTCGTCCTCAACTTCTTTGAACTCGAGGATCATATGGTTAGAATCACATTTGACGTGATTGGTTAAGGTTTCGAGGTTGATTGTAATAAGTACATCAGCGTATCAAACGCTTCATGTTTTGATGTGATTTGTAATAAGTACTTTCGTGATCTTAACTGCTTGAATTATAAGTCAGGACTTCGTGCTGTCTATGAGATAACTGACTAACTGCTATATATATGGTTTACTCTATATATACATCATTTCTCTCATATGGTTTAGTTGAAGAACTCATAGTCAGAGGGAAATTTGTGTTTACACCTTCAAGCACGACATACTTGACAGGATTAACAATAAGACATGGCATACTTGTTGGCAGGATGAATAGTATGAATATGTGTCAAAATATCTTCTTCTTGTTTCTTCAGGGTTGCTTCTTTCTTTTATGAATATGAATGCCCTAGCTAGCTTAGTAGCACCATTTGTAGTCTCACTTTATTCTTGGGCCAATTCTGCCTGCCATAACAATAGGACAGGGCATACTTGCAAGATGATGAAACCATGCATAATTTACTGAATTGCATCTATTTGGTCGTTAACCTGCTACTTCTTCATGGTGACTGGAATGTGTCTAATGTTGCACTTTCTTTTGTTTTCTGTGGCGGTGTTGCTGGTTCTTATCTTTGCACCGTTGTGTTTGTAGCCCCTCACGTGGTGGTTGATGGCGGCCTTTGTTTTCCAGTGCTATGAACTGCAACCTTCTTTGCTCCTCGCGTGGTGGTTGATGGCGGCTTTCGTTTTTCAGTGATGTGAACTGCAACCTTCTTTGCTCCTCGCGTGATGGTTGATAGCGGATTTTGTTTTCCAGCGCTGTGAACTGCATCCTTTCGTGCTCCTACCTTGTTTTTTGAATGTGGTGTTTTTCTCGGTTGGTTCTGTACAACAACATTCCCTTGTGGTGGTCTTGTGGGCATTGTTTCTTCATGTTCTTTGTCCTCTTCACTCTCTTCTTCCTCCTCCTCCTCCTCCTCTTCTTCATCTGCTTCTTCATAAGCCACTCCTTCTTCAGTTTCTTCATGTTCTTCATCCTCTTCACTCTCTTCTTCTTCCTCCTCCTCTTCTTCATCTGCTTCTTCATAAGCCATTTTTTCTTCAGTTGTGTCACCATATTCTTCTTTGATTTCATCTTCTTTGTCTTCCTCGTTTTCTAATCTTGTTCTTTTGGGCCAGGTTCTTGAATTGTGTCTCTTCCTCTTTTTTCAGATGCTACAACATCTCGGTTTCGTCCATTTCTTAGTGTTGTGAGTGGAATATCTATTTGGTTGTGCATCGCCATGTCCTTGGTTTTCTTGTTCATTTCTTTTTGTACATGTCCTGGAATTGTGGCCGCTGATTTCATTACATGTCTTGCACCTTCTTGTTCCCAGTGGGTGACCATCACTGTCCATCTCAGGTTGTGGCTTACTGTTTTTGTCATCATTTTTCTCCTTGCATGCAACCTTTTTCTGGGTTGCATTGCCCCCTTTCTTCCTTCCTCTTGTGTTTGAAACAAGAGGTGGAAGAATTGTTTCTTTTTTGATTGCACCAGTTGTGCTGTGTTCGGTATTTTCTACTTGCTCGGCATTATTTTCATGCTAGGATTTCTTTATTGCTTTAGTTTTGCTTCTTCTTCTTCTTCATTGAGCACATCAACTTCCTTGATCAATGCCCTCATACCAGACAACACTCTGTGGCACCCAGTGTTGGACCTTGTCGCTTTGTTTGCAAGGTCCATTGTTGTTTCTATCAGCAATTTTCTACGGCAAAAAAGTGAACTTTCATCTGGTGTTGTTTGTTCGTAGTCTCTTATGTCAAACGTTGCATTTGATCTTGCATTCCGGGTGTATCTTTTCATGATGTACACCTCAGGAATCTTGAGTACTCTCAAGTGAGAAAGCATGCATAACACATGGATGCAAAAGAGCCCTGCAGACAACACATGTTTTCTTTGTTTTGTAAGTGAACTGCATGAAATTAATAAACACATTTTTTGTTATTTTTTCATCTTAAGGAAGTGAACTTCACTTGGTTTTTGTGAATTACTCAAGCACATGGGCTTTTAAAGTTTAGTAAGTGAGATTTCATGCATGACTATCAGAAATTAGGATTTTATTTGCTAGCGAGTCGCACCTGTGTGTGTCCAGAGTTTGCACTCACATTCGTAGACACCTTTCTCTTCATCGGCAATCACTTGGAAATTATGCCTTGCCCAGTCAAATGCATCTGATCTGTTGTAGTGGTGTACGAGGTACTTTGTCCGGTTCTCAGGGCACCGTTCTGCTCTGAATGCAGTGCTGCGGTAGAGTGTTTCTTTGAAATCTGCAAAAACTGCCCTTGTATACACTTTTGATAGCTGAACTTCGAACCCAAACTGGGTTGTTGTCTTTACCTCTGACTGCATGATCAGAAAATGCAGCGTTACTAATCATAGAAATGAACAATTTGTTTGTTTTTCTAGTTACATTTAGCAGCTTTTGATGGACATATTGTTTACCTCATTTGCTACTGTCTCTGCGTGCTCGACGACCTTCCTGGTCTGAATGCACTTGTCCACCTGCTGAGCAAACAGATGGAGATCATGCTTCTCTTTGACGAAGTTTTTCTTCAATATGCGGTTCATGCTCTCGCTTCTCTGCGTGGAAGTCATTCGAGCACAGAAAATTTCCTTCTAGTAAGTCGAGATCCACTCATGCCTGTCATCCCACAATGAATTCATCACTTCGTCATTTTGCAAGTTGTATTTCTGGATGAGGTCCTTCCATGCCCGTTCAAATTCTGACGACATTAGTGGGTGGTTCAGCACCGCATTGAGGTCATCCTTGAGTTTCTCGTGCGCCTTATATAGCAAGGTGAGGTGGTCTTTGTACTTCTTCATGATATGCCACCGACACAACTTATGTAATGTATCTAGGAGGATAGTTTTTAATGCGGCCTTCATCGAAGAACACTGGTCTGAGAAGGCACAAATAGTGTTTTTTATTAAGTTGTTTGTGTGTAAGAGAGACAGAAGAAATAGAAGTGTACCAAACAAACATAAGTATACAGGTGTTGTTTTTTTGTACTTGTGAGCATGCAGATTGGCGGCTTGTTGTTCATACACCGCAGAATTTTTTTGAAAACCCACTCGAATGACGGTATTATTTCATCTCGCACGAGGGCGACAACAAATATGGTGCTCTGTAGATGATGGTTCACTCCCACGAAGACTCCCAGCGGCATGTGGAATTTGTTAGTTTTACATGTCAAATGTAACCCAGTCTCCAAAATATTCATAGGATCCTTTGCAACTTGCGTTGGCCCAAAAGACATTTCTTACACGGTTATCTGCATAAATGTCATAATCATAGAAGAACCCTCGATTTATCTTCTGCATCTTCTCGAAGAAATTCAGAAGTTTCTTGATGTCATCTTGGGACTCTTCTCTGGCAAACTTCTGTTTCCTTCATTCCAAACTCAATGCAAACTCATCTCATCAAACAGGAAATAATTACCGACATAATGCTCAAGTGATATGCTCTGTGATGTGCTTACTTGTTTACCCAGTCGCGGCTAGTATGTCCCATGTACTGCAGACCACCGGACATACGCGACAGTGTTGACATCATCTGAGTGTGTGTGTGTGTGGCTGTCCAGCTGCATGTCTTTCACTAACTGGTCAATCAAAGGATCATCTCTTTTGTGCGATCGCATGTGCAAAAGCATCCAGGGGCTTTCCAGCATCTTGTGATTGTGGTTGAGTTCAACCATTTCTATCACAAATTTGCCATCCTTCCTCTTTTTGACTCTAATTTTTGCCTTGCAGTCAATCCTTTTTTGATGTCTTCTCACGTTTCCGGTCATAATCTGACACAGTCTGCTTGTGCGTTCCTTCTCTTGAGCAGACAATGTAGGCATTTGTCTTGTGTTTTGCCCTCTTGTGTATGCCAAACCCCACATAACTTGCATAAGTGTTGTAAAAGTCCCATGCCTTGTCGTACGTGGTGACTTCATTCCAGCGGCAGGTATGAGGTTCAGTGGCATGTTTTTATCCTGCATCAAGTGCAATGCTCTATGAGATAAATTGTTCTGTTCTGTTTTAAATATGAGGAGTGCATACGAGTTTAATAAAGCATTGCAATGTTCCTAAGTTTTCAAAGGAATCGACTGTATTAGATGTTAGGTCAAACCTCACAAGAAATATCAGTGTGCACTGCAATGTTATCTGAATGGGCTGCAAATATTATTATTTTTCAGGACATAAACTTACATGTGTGTAGAGTCGTTCACCCGATGGTGTTTGTAGCTCGCCGGGTTGTATTGGACATGGTGGGGTTATAGCAGATCTGTGTAGTTGAGGATCTCACGGCGGCAATAGTGAGGAGGATTTGTACCTGCCGTTGACTTCTGACCGAGGCACCCTTGGTGGTCGCAGTGTCGAAGTTGATGCAGCAGGTCTACTTGGAGCTCTGTCTTTCAGTGCAGCAGGTGGACGCTGAGCTCTGTGTTGTGGTGCAGTAGGTGCACGTGGTGGTAATCGAGTGTTGTGGTGATGCCTCATTGGATTGGTTTGAAATTTTTGGAGCGGTGGCACATCATCATAATCATCATCTGCTGCAACATCATGTTCAACTGGATCATCATTGTCTGTTTGGACATGCTGTCCAAATGTACTGAACTCGTGCTTGTCCTCTGGGGTGAGAACTGTTATTGGCTCATCTTCATCGTCGTCATCTTCATCATCCCATCGATGAGTGCTCTCCCAGATGAAGGTGACATCGTCGTCATCCTTGACTACCTCTTCTCCCTAGAAAAAATCTTCTTCTGGAGAGTATGCACCCTATTTGTTGTCGTGAAGAATCCTCGAGGAATCTTAGGGGTAAACCAGCCAGTGTCTCTTTCAGAAGAAGCTTTACTCTTCTGAAAGTTGTTGTTCCCTGGGTTGTCAATTATGCACGGCATTTTGTATCTGCTGAACATCATTTCCTGCACAAAATGGCCGAGCTGCATCAGGCAAAATGAACTGAACCATACGAACTACAATGTGTTTCAAATAGTACTCTGAACTAATGCACGCTGACTGCATCACCCCGCAAGGTGAACTAAAGTAACCGCACTGCATCGTTGTCTGTATTGAACCTATACAACCATACTGCATAACCGAGCAAATGCACTGCATTTTTTCCCATCGCGAACTGAAGTAACTGCACTGCATCATTTTTGGAGGCGTACTAGACTACGTGTACTACTTTTTCTGGAATTAGTTAACTGAGATGGTTGAGGAAGTGTACTGCTTACCTCGTGTTGCAGTGATTTCTTGCGTTTGCAGGAGGAAGTTCCCTTCTCGTTCGTCTGCATCATTTTTGCATTCACCTGTGCAGTCCACTTGCCCTTCAGTAGTTCATGAGCGGTCTGGACGTTGCTCAAGGTGAGCAGAGATGGAGGATTTGCTCTGAAGGTTGTTGTAGACTTAATCCAAGAAGTTGTCGTGGATGAAGGAACCTTGCACACAGTCCTCCTTGCTCGAACTGGTTTGATGTCGAGGCAACACCAATCCACATCTGATGAAGTGCAGGTAATTGAAGGCCCATAGGAGTCCGGCGGCGGCGCTACCGAGCTGCCGCCGCGGAAGAAGGCCGATATGCGAGAGGGGGAGGTGTTGCTCGGTTGCTGCCGAGAAAGACGGTCGAGAGGCAACGGGCGGCGTCGCTACTTGGCCGCTGCCGCGAAAGAAGGCCGGAGCGGAGGGGCGGCGTCGCTGCCGGCCACTGCCGCGGAAGAAGTCCAGGAGGGGAGGGGCGGGGGAGCTCCCAGGCCGCCACCGCGGGAGAAAGCGGTTAGGGGAGGGGTGATATCGCTCCCAGGCCACTATCGCGGAAGAAGGCCGGGAGGGGAGGGTCAGCGGTGCTCGCAGGCCGCTGCCGCGGTAGAAGGCCGGGAGGGGAGGCGCGGCGGCGCTCCGAGGCCGCTGCCACGGTAGAAGGCCGGGAGGGGAGGGGAGGAGCGGTGGCAATCTGTGGTGGATGTGCAGAATAAGGTGGGTGTTATCAGAATAAGACTCTTAAGGGGTGTTATCATAATAGACCCGCCCTATATATATGTATAGAGAGAGAGAGAGAGAGAGTGTGTGTGTGTGTGTGTGTGAAATGGTGTCTTCGGTAGGGAAAGTAATAAAGTCTGTGTAGCTTCATCATAGAGAGGCGATGTGTATGAGAGATGCCTCCAACAAGGGGGGTGCGAGAGAGAAGAGGCCCGTAAATAGGGAAGAAAGGCGTGTGCGCGTGAGAGGAGTGGACATTGAGATAACATGTTTGTTCGAGAGACACCAAGGAAGACTACTATCTATGGTGCATATAGGCGGGAATTAAACGAAGGGATAATCTCATCGGTTTCAGGGATATAGGGAGGGAGTGAGAGAGAAGGGTAGCCAGAAGGAGATAGTTAATTGTGATTGTGTGTTTTAGAGAAGAGACCCATCCAGAGGGAAGTCATGTGCACACAAGAAGAGAAAGATTCAATGTGGGGTGGGGGCTAGGGGTAATTAACTAGGTATGGAGAGAGATGGGACCTTGAACATGCATGTGCGAGAGGTATACATATATACGTGGGGTGTGTGTGTGCGCGCACATGATCAAGATAAAAGAGAGGAGACATAACTCATAAGATCAACATGATGGGAGAGATGGATCGATATGACACTATGCATCCATGTGAGAGTGGAGGGAAGAAGGCCCGATGATGGAGCGTGTGTTCTTGTCTTTAAGAGAGAGTGGCGTGGGGTGGAGCATGCATATATGGCGACCAGAGAGAGAGACACACAATGTGTGTGCAAAAGAGATCAACCTATAGATGCATGTAGAGAGAAACAAATATAGTGTGCGTGATAGGAAGCAAGAGTGCGCCCGAGAAAGAAGGTTGATGGAGAGAAATTGAGAGATAGAGGTGCTAGCTAGAGGGAGATCGGGAAGTGTGTGTGTTAGAGATAAGAGTCGAGTGGACGAGAAAGGTGAGTTATGTGTGTGTGAGAGAGAGTGATAGAGATAGAGAGAGGGTGCATGTATGTATGTATGTATGTATGTATGTATGTATGTATGTATGTATGTATGTATGTATGTATGTATGTATGTATGTATGTATGTATGTATGTATGTATATATATAGTAACACTATTATGATCATAGGATCGAAATAGTATTTTGATCACACCGGCCATTATAGATGGCGATGAGGTGTTCCTAAACTCCCCAAAAGGAAAAAACTGCATGCAAACATGGGTCGTCCTCGACCTCTTGTTCCCACTTCGAGCTCCTGTTGACTACCCACTACCACGCGCCACCCTCCACTGTGGGCTGCCGCCGGCAGCCTTCCAGCCGTAGTCGAGCCGCCCTATGCCTGGATCCGGCACCCTCCCCCCGCGCCCCCGCCTGGACCTGGCCCATGCGCTGCCCTGCGACTAAATCTTGTCATAGAGCCGCCCTTGTGCCCCGATCCGACCAGCCTCACTCACCGTCGGTCTTGGCTACCGCCGACCACATCGCCACCAGCCACCAGCCACCATCTCCCCCATCCCTGCCTCCCCAATGTTGCTCCCGTTGCGCATCGAACTCGCCACCATGCGGACCAGGCCTCCCCCATCACCTCATTGTTGATCTAGTAGATGAGGCATGGGAACTGGCGTGCGGAGGATTCCCTCCTGCTCGCGGTGGATGGAGTTGTTGTCTCCGCCACCGTTCACCGGGAATTCCCTCCGTCTCGACGGCAATGGCGGCGGCAATGGAGTGTGCCACCACCCATCGACCTGTGCGACACCGGCGGATCCCCCGTCCGCTGCGGCTTGGCTCCCTGCGTATCTCGCTGCCCCGTCGCCTGCACACTGTCGGTGGATCCCCACGCAACACCGCCCGGCTCCTCACACGTGGTGCCGTCCAGGTCGTATATCGTGCTGGTCACCTCAGGCATTGACCAACGCTGTGATACATCTCCAATGTATCTCTAATTTATGAAGTATTCATGCCAATATATTATCATTCTTGGATGTTTTACAATCATTTTTATTACAACTTTATATCAGTTTTTGGGACAAACCTATTGACCCAGTGCCCAGTGCCACTTGTTATTGTTTGCTTGTTTTTTACATCGCAGAAAATTAATATCAAACGGAGTCCAAACACCGCAAAACTTTTGTGGATTTTTTATGGTCCAGAAGACTCCCGATGCACCAAAGCAGCACCTGGAGGGTGCCCCAAGGGGGCACAACCCACCAGGGACCGCCAGGGCCCCATGGCGCGCCCAGGTGGGTTGTGCCCACCTCAGTGGCCTCCCGTACCACCTCTTTGCACTATAAATTCCCAAATATTCCGAAACCCTTTGGGGTTAACCTAGATCAGAAGTTCCGCCAACGCAGGGCTCCGTAGCCACCGAAAACCAATCTAAACCCGTTCTGGCACCCTGCCGGAGGGGGGAATCATCTCCGGTGGCCATCTTCATCATCCCGGCGGGCACCATGATGAGGAGGGAGTAGTCCACCCTCGGGGCTGAGGGTTTATACCAGTAGCTATGTGTTTTATATCTCTATCTCTCTCTCTCTCTCTCGTGATCTATATCATGGGCTTTGTTAATATAGTCGGATCATATGATGTTTCTCCCCTATATACTCTTGTTGTGATGAATTGAATCTTTACCCTTTGAAGTTTTGTCATGTCGGATTGAATGTTTAGATTTGAGAACACATGATATATGTCTTGCGGTATGAATACTTGAGGTGACAATTGGGGTATCTTATTGATTCACTTGATATATGTTATAGCATTCAACTCACAGATTCCCGCGGTGATATTAGGGTAATCTATGCATAGGGGTTGATGCACGTTTTTATTATCTTTTCTCTAATGGAAACTTTATGGTCTCCTTGTAGTTATTTGTGTGGATTGAGTATTATGAATATGAATATGCTTTGGTGTTATTCTAGTACGAACTCTAGGATAGATCGAACGGAAACAAAAGCTTTGTGTTATTTTAGTACGAACTCTTGAATAGATCGATCGAAAAGAATAGCTTTGAGGTGGCTTTGTACCCTATAAACAATTCCTATCTTTTGTTCTCTGCTAATAGGAACTCAGGAGTGATTCTTTAATGTACTTTGAGGGATAATCATATGATCCAACTATGTTAGCATTGTTGAGAGATTACACTAGCGAAAGTACGGTCCCTAGGCCTTATTTTTAAGCATTGAAATACCGTTTTTTTCGTTTACTATTTGCTACCTTTCTGTTTTTATTTATTCAGATTATAAAAATATATTTCTACCATCCATATTACACTTTTATCACCATCTCTTCGCCGAACTAGTGCACCTATACAATTTGCCATTGTATTGGGTGTGTTAGGGACACAAGAGATTTCTTGTATTTGATTGCAAGGTCGTTTGAGAGAGACCATCTTCATCTTACACCTCTCACGAATTGATAAACCTTAGGTCATCCACTTGAGGGAAAGTTGCCACTGTCCTACAAAACTCTGCGCTTGGAGGCCCAACACGTGTCTACAAGAATAAAGTTGCGTAGTAGACATCAAGCTCTTTTCTAGCGCCGTTGCCAGGGAGGTGAGTGCTTGAAGGTATATCTTTAGATCTTGCAATTTAATCTTTTAGTTTCTTGTTTTATCACTAGTTCGGTTTATCAAAAGAAAACTACAAAAAATGGAATTTAGGTTGCATCATATTATTGATGATCTTTATAATATGTTTCTTGAAAATGATGGTTCATAAAATTGTGCTCAATTGTTAGAAGAAGAACTCAATAAAATGTTTGGCACAAAATATTTGAATGATGAGCATGATTGCAATGTTGTTAGTATGAATTCTTTGAATATCCATGATGCTAACGATATGCAAAGCCATAAGCTTGGGGATGCTATATTTGATGAATATGATATTTTTAGTCACCCAAGTTTTGATGAGAAAATTTATTATAATGATTGCACACCTCCTATTTATGATGATTATATTGATGAAAGTGGATTCGAAGATGTCATGACTTTATTTGATGATGAATCCACTATTTTGGAAGAGCTTGTAATTTATTATTACAACAAGGTTGCTATCTATGGCTGGTTTCCTAGTAGGATTCCCTTTTCAAATAACAATGGTATGTATATACAATCCTAGGTCTCAAAGGTTTGTATATGTATATTAAGGATGTTTTTATGCAGTTTTCTAAAGTTTTACTTTTCAAGGTATGTAGTATTTAAAAAAATTAAGACCGGGTCGAACTTTTTAAATGCTAATATTTCTATATAAATTAAGGTGACCAAATGATATAAAATGCGATCCTAATTAATCTTTTTACTAGTAGGAATATATGATGCATGCCGAAACCCAGTGACGATTATTTTTAGTTTAAGGAATGTTTGTTACATATACACACACATGATCCTATGTATTTATTATATTGATGTATATACTCATAAATTTAATGCTAAGGTACGTAAATACGATGAGTATGTACATACAAGAAAAATATATTGAGTACTCTAGGGTATACACATACACAGAAATCTAATCAATACATACTAAGTAAGGGAATTCATACGTATCTAATCTAATGGGTATGTATTAAATATTCTGGGTATATACATACACAAAATCTAATGCGTTACATACTAAATATTTTGAGTATATATGTACTAAAAAATATGCAATAAGTGTGTAATAAATAAATGAATCCGTACATACCTAATCTAATTGATACGCACTGAATATTCTGGCTATATACATAGACAAAAATCTAATGTGTACGTACAAAATTATTCTGGGTATACACATAAAAATTTAACAAGTACATACTAAACAGATGAATTCATATATACCTAATTCGTAATATATCTAATGTGTAATATTTTTACTTCTAAAGATATGCTACCATGCATGGCGTGCTTAATGACATTCATTTATGATATATATCATAATTGTTTTCATACTTAATTGTTTTAAAATTGGCAATTAGTAATGGTTTGACCAATTACCATCTATACCTATCACAATAACACACGCATCTAAATGCAATCAAACGGTGAAAAGACAAGTAGCCTGGGCACCTATGTGTAAAATGTGTGGGGCATCTAAGTCCGAATATATAGGGTCACGCTATTCGTCACCCTGGATAAAGAATAATTATTCTTCACCCCTTCTCTATTTTGACATCAATGCATCATATTTTTACATTTCGTAAATAATGTCTTATTTCATACATAAAAAGAGAACGGAAAAAAATATGTACTCGCCTTAAAAAATATTTTATGTTAAGTAAAATTACGAATATAAAAACAGTGTAGAACATACATAAAATGTGATTTTTTGGTCTTATAACCTATATTTTTGTTTTTTTATACAAAATTTTACATATTGAATCAATATGCATGTAACTATTTATATTCTAAACATAATTTATTTAGAAAGCGATAGTAAGATTACCTCGGGCGAAGAATAACTTATTTTGCACCCTGGATGATGAATAGTAACACATGTTACCAATAGTAGCAAGTTTCATCCATACATATACATAGTTTCATCAATATTACACAGTTTCATCCATAGGTAGCAAGTTTCACAAAGTCAAAACAAAAACTATAAACAATCACTCCATATCTGAAATTACAAGAAATGACCTAAAACTAAATATCTATTTTCTTAAAAAACTATCTTACTACTAAGATCTTCTCTGGATCTTCTTCTTTTCTTCCAACCTGCATAACAAAAACACTAAGAAAGAGACAATGGGTTAGGAGTAGAAATGTAGCATTTCACTTGGTGAAATGCAATGCTGTAGGAGCCAACACTTGAGATCAACACCAGAAAGTACTAAATTTTGAGAGATATCCAGATCCTGCAGCAGTACATTAAGAGCAAATTTTGTCGCTTGAGATATTCGACGTAAAACAGGGCAATATTCCAGTCATCCTACAAGCTCGGAAATATGTATGGGATTAACATGGATCCTGGAATAAGATTCCAAATGGTAACCAAGAGCTTAGTGCAATACAAGCAGAAGATCTACACGAGGAAGTTTTGCCCTATATCCTTGGCAAAGCTAATTTAATTATGCGGGTGTGCTTTGTTTCCTTGTTTATCGTACTCTGGGTATACTTCTATCAAATTAATTGAGCATAGTACAATCCCAAAAAAATGGAAGTTTGAGAAGGCAAATATTCTTATACCACAAATAAAAAATGGTATGATGAGTGAGCTATAAACCAATATAAAATATATCAAGAACAAAATTGATGTGGATGTTTCCTTGTTATATCTGTCAAAACAGGAAGTCACGTGAAAATATTTCCTTGTTTCATGTGACGTTTGGAAATTATTACTGTAATGCACTCAATCAATGGACAGCAAATTTATTTTTCTCCAGCAGCAAACAACATATATATATTCGTAATCATGATGGGATTAGCAAGCCATATACTCCAGTGTCAAAAAACATCTTATATTTTGATACAAAGGGAGTATGTTTCAAGGCTCACCTGACAACAAATATGATACATACAGCAATTGTAATAATTGAATGGTAAAAGTAGGAAAGGACGTGGTAAAATTCAAGAATCAATCTTTGCCAGGTAGAAATATTACGATAAGACACCCATATAAGATGTTCTGGCTGATGTAAATACATACCGATAATCGTCACAAAAAACAACAATTTAGGGCTCAGCGGTTGCGTCCACTTGGGTTTCTACATCTAGTAAGTTGCCAGCGAAGGGCTCTTGACACGAATTGGCATTATGTAAGAGTGAGCTGAAGCAGAACAAAAGAATTAAGCCTACCAACTAATTCAAAATGAAATCTCACATTTAGGATAGACCATGGTCTTAGTTTTTCAAACAATTGTAAGCTATCATATATATACCTCACAACTTCGCAACAATAGGATGATTTGAGTAGTAGTTTAGTGAAAAATTGAAAAACTTTGTTTTTTTAGTACAATACCATGTGAGATAGTTACAGTATATTTTAGAGCTCTATGATATGAGTGTAGTTGGCTAGTAGTCATACTTGTTTCTGAGGGCTAAGTAGAAAATAGTTGGAGTGCTCCAGTTTATTGATTTCATCTAGGGAGGCTGATCGTTTTTTCTTTTGCAAGGGGGGAGGCTGATCTGTTCAAGAAGGCATCATCAAATTTGTTTATTTATTGTGTGCAATTGTGGCATCCATGAGATCCCAATTATCAGAGCTGGCCAAGAAACTCTTGAACATGATAATGGAAAATTAACCATTGATGAGATTGTGCATGTGATGGGACTAAAAAAATGCGCTTCAATAATTGGCTTACCAGGGTTGCTTCCCAGACTTGAGGATGTGTGCATCATAGCACGATGTGACTGACTGGAGAAGAGACATGGGCACTACCACAATGGTGGCCTGGCACACAAATTAGTATTTATAGTGCAGAGCATTGGACAGATGAACTACATATATGACAAAAATAAATAATAATTCATCTACAAAGTGGTGATTAAGTATGCAGCAAATATTTAGTGATGGCAGCAGTCTGCCAGCCGGCTTCCTCAATAGAAGGGATAGACCCAGTGCTAGAAGCAGAACAAGAACGTTGATACACAAGATAAGCACAAGCTCTTGAGAGCAGTCTGCTTGTCAGAACAATTAATTAACCTCTAGAAGCAGAAGAAGCACGTTGATAGAAAAGTTATTATGAAGCACCAACCTTGAGAGCAGTCTGCTTGCGCAAGATATCATTGGACTTGAACATGACTGCGGCAATCCAGATCATGACGAAGAAACCTACACAATATAAACTCAATTGGAATGAGGAACTCGCCATCTTCTGACCAAGAGGCATCAAGTACCTAGACAAAAAAGTAAGAGCATAATAAGATACAATGTATGCCGGTGGACATGTTTAACAGCAAGAAAACTACCCTATGACTAGCATAGTTAAATGATTCCTCCTAGTAGTATCTGTTCTATTATTCATAGTGATGAGAGCCCGAGACTTTGTCAATAATGTCGAGAAAGAAAAGGCCTCCAAAATGTAGCATTTTTTCAGTAGCAAGATTTTCTTTTCGGAAATAGGTTTATCCGAGGGGCGTCGACCTTCGTCACATACTGTAATACAGGAACTTCATTTGTTTTTAAAAGACTTGAGATTAGTGCTGGTGCTAAAACAAAGCCCACCAAAATCCTCTTTCAGCTAAAATACCAATCCACGTACTAGCGAGCATCACTAGTTAAACAAACAGATTTATCACTTGTAGCAGCGCTGACCAAATTGATACGGCAGAAGAACCCCAGCCATATGAGTACCCTGTCTTAAATCTAGACTATACCAATTGTGCAACTGCCATTGAGATTTCAGAGGGCGTGCGCAGCAGAACGGAAAGTGCTATACCTTCACATCAGGGTCCCTGAGGTTGGCGTGCAGCCACTCGGCGGACATGACAGGCTCGGTCCGCGGCACCGCGTGGACGACGCTCGACGCGGCCGTGGTGGTGGCGGCCTCCGAGACGGCCGACGACATGGCGTTGAAGCGCACGGCGATCCCGAACCGCGTCATCGACGGTGACAGCGACGCCCCGCACCCGACCTCCGCCGCGCGCCCATCCGACCCTGCCCTGCAAGTTTCCAAGAGGCGAACACTATCAGACCTGGCAGATCGAGGCGGTGGTTGCAGCGGCAGGGTTACGACCGCGGGGAGCGTGCCGGCGGCGGTGGCGAGGAGGATGAGGAGGAGTGGGAGGAGGAGGGGAGGAGGAAGGGGGGTTTCCTTGGGGAGGAGCCGGGCGCCGCCGCGGAGGGCGAAGGCGGCCGAGGCGGCGCGCGAGAGGAGCGAGGCCGCCATGGGTGCGTAGGGTTCTGGCCTCGGGGGCTTCTAGAAGGTTCGGGGGGGAGTGATGGGTGGGAATGGGGGATGGGAGGGGGAGTGGAAGAAGAGGCGGCGATGGGCTGGCTGCCATGGAGGTGAGGTGGGGTGGGCGTTGATGTTGACGTGGTGGGGTAAAACCGTGGTTAATCCGGCTGGAAAGGGAACCCCCACCCCTCTTTACCGTCTGCGAAAGAATCTTTGCCATCTTCCAGCAGACAGCAAAGAGAGAGAATGGATCGTTTCAGTGTATTCGCATCCTGTGGACCTCAGAGCATCTTTAACAGGCGCCGAATGTGCCGCGCGCAAAAAACAGCTTATAGCGCACGTCCATCACCTGATTTGGCGCGGCGCGCAGCGCTGGCTCCAGCAGCCGCGCTAAAATGCAGAGCTCGCGCGCCGCTTCAGCAGCGTGCGTGACACTCGCACAAACAACATATGCATTTAAAAACAGAAGCAAAAAGATCAAAACAAACAAAAATAAATAGTTCAATTTCGTTTATTACAACTCAAACAAACCGTTTATCGTTCAATACAACAAATAGTGCAAGTAAACACAACAAATAGTTCAACAATACAATAACGAACGCACAAATTATGATGCTCTTTGTCGTCCATTTCATGCCCACCACTCCTTAATGAGATCCTTCTGAAGATCATTATGCGCTGTGGGACGTCGAATGGCATGATAGGAGGCAACAAAACGGGCCACCCTTTCAGCCCTCCATCGCACTCGTACGGGATATCCCAAGAGCTCATACTGAGAGTAGTCTACATCTTGGCCACGCTCATTCTCGATGATCATGTTGTGCATGATCACACAAGCACGCACTATGTACCAAAGCATCTTCTGATCCCAAAATCTAGTCGGTCCTATCACAATAGCAAATTGGGCTTGCAAAATCCCAAAAGCTCTCTCCACATCTTTTCTAGCCGCCGCCTAAGCATTGTGGAAATCAAGTTCTTTCTTACCTTCTGCCTTTTTCAATGGCTTGACAAAGGTTTGCCACTTTGGATAGATGTCATCCGCTAGATAATAGTCATAGTTGTATGTACGGTCATTTGCTACAAACTGCACCGGTGGCAACTCCCCATTTACAATCTTACTCATCAGTGGTGACCGGTTGACAACATTGATGTCATTCAAAGATCCAGGCATTCCAAAGAATGCATGCCAAATCCAAGTCTCTTGATCGGCCACCGCTTCAAGGATTATAGTGGAACCCTTTTTTGGCCGTGGAATTTCCCATGCCATGCCTTTGGACAATTCTTCCAACTCCGATGCATGCAATCTATTGAGCCAAGCATGCCAGGAAAGCCGCGAGCTTTGTTCATCGCCAAAAGCCTTACGACGTCTTCAGCGTTGGGAGATCTCAAATACTCCTCGCCAAACACTTGCACAATTCCGACTGCGAAGCGCTTGACACACATGATGGCTTGGCTCTCACCCATAGCCAAGTGATCATCAACTAGATCAGCCGGTATATCGTATGCCAACATACGCAAAGCGGCTGTCACCTTCTGAAAGGTGCTATGCCCGAGCTCTCCGGCGGCATTCCTCCTTTGCTGAAAAAAGCGGTCATGGCTCGCTAGTTTCTGTGCAATGCGCCTGAACAACTCGGTGCTCATCCTAAACCGGCGGCGAAAATACGACTCGGGGTATGTGGGATTCTTCGCAAAATAATGCCTGATCAATCTGTTGTGGGCATCGATCCTATCCCTCCAAATTTTCTGCCGACCCATTAACCGAACCACCGTGCTTTGGTTTTTTATTAATATGCATAGCTAGGATCATTGCAAGATCCTCCTCCTCTTCCAAATCAAATTCTTCTTTGGAAGAATCATACGACGAACTCATCTACAATGTTGAATAATATGCTATAAATAAAAAACTACAATCAACATGCACGAAATTCATGGCTTTTGAGCAATACATACCTTCTAGGCGTTTTGTCGAACACCTTGCGAGCGCCGAGCGGCAGCGAGCGCGCGGGCGCTGTTCATCGGAGGACCAGCGCGCGCGGGGCGGCGGGACTAGAGGGGGGCGGAGAAAGCGCGCGCGGGGCAGCGGGACTAGAGGGGGGCCAGAGAAAGCGCGCACGACGCGGGGATAGGCTGGGGAAGCGCCGGAACGGTCGCCGGGTGGCGCGGTCGGCGGCGGCGCGACTGGATGGGGGGTGGGAGGTGCGAGCGAGCGCGCGAGAGTCCAGCGTGCGGGAGCGGGCGCAGCAACTAAGCGGCGTGCGATTGAGTTTCAGCCTGCGCGCTGGAATACGTATGCCGCGCGCGCTGTTTTCGCGCGCCCGCTGGAGCAACTATTCCGGTTGCGCGTGCGCTAAAACGGGGAATTTTGCGGTGCGACGCTAGTTTGGCGCGCCTGTTGGAGATGCTCTCACCAGCACCTTTTTGTCGTCTGTTGGCATATGGCAAAGATTCTTTGCCATCTGCCAGTAGACGACAAAGAAATGACAGATGGCAAAGACCTTCTTTGCCGTCTGCCAGTTCTTTGTCGTCTATTGTTTGGTAGCTGATGGCAAAGACCTTCTTTGTCGTTCGCAAGCAGACGGCAAAGAACTGGCAGACGACAAAATCCCTGATTCCAGTAGTGTGACAGCTCCATTTGATGTTTATAAAAATAAAAAACGAAGAACTTCAAGTTAAAATAACAAAATGGTTCGATGTTTACGAAAATGATTTTTCCCCTTTCTAAAAACAAAAACGAAGAAGGTCAAATTGAAATAATAGAGCAGTTCAATTTTTATATAAAATCAGATTTTCTCCATTTCTAGCAAGACCCTAGAAGTTCAAAATCAAGTAACGAAGTGGTTCAATATTTCTTCTCAGTGGCCACATATTGTGTTTCTTTTTGTAAAAAAAAATGTGTATCCCAACTTTTAGAAAATAGAGCAGTTTGATGTTTATAAAAAACTTGGAATTTCCAAGTTATTAAAGAATAAATCCAACAATTTCAAACTGAAAAATGGGAGTAGTTTGATGTTATTTAAACAAATAACAAAAATTATTTTCAGAAATTAAAACAAAGAAGTTCAAATTAAAATAAGTGAGAAGTTCGGGATTTGTAAAAAACTAAGATTTACATGTTTAGAAAATAAGGTCATATTTAAAAAACCGAGCAGTTCAAAAAGTTTATAAAAATGGATTTCCCCCTCTTTTCAAGAAATACCTAGAAGTTCAAATTTAAATAATTGAGTTGTTCGATATTTATAACATAACTAGGACTTTTCCATTTAGTAATGAATAACATAAGAAGTCCTAATTAAAAAAGATGTTTGATGTTTATAAAAAACTCAGATTTTCCCGAATACTAAAGATTAAAAGCACGAAGTTAAATATAAAAAGGTAAAGTAGTTCAATGTATATAAAAAACTCAGGTTTTCTTGTCACTTGAGAATAAAACCAAGAAGTTCAATTGGAAAAAGCGGAGTAGTTTGACATTTATTCGAAAAAATTTCAGTCAATAAAGAATAAAACCAATAAGTTCAATTCGAAATAACAAAGAAGTTTGATGTTTCTAACAAAACTCCAATTTTCACATTTCTTAGAATACACAAAGAAGTTCAAATAAAAAAGTAAGAGCGATTTGATATCTATAAAAAACTTAGATTTTTTCCGTTACTAAAGCGAAGTAGAGAGAAATTCAAATTGATAACTGCCAGAAGTTCATGTACTGCATGGTGTGCATTTCGTATGAGAAAAAAATTAAAAGGCAAATTCTAAAAAATTTATTGCTAGAAGTTCAAGTGCTCGGCCTGAGAAAGTTCAAAAATTCTTGTGAGAGATGTTGAACAAAAATACGTGACAGAAGTTCAAGGTGAAAACAGCGGGAAGTTGACCTACTACACGGAATGCATTTCAGATAATAATATAAGAATGGAAAATAAAAGGCTTAAAAAAGTTTGTGTGAGAAGATCACGTGCTCCTCCTAGCATAGTTTAAAATTCATGTGCGAGACGTCCGTCACTCATTTACATGTTGGCAAAAAGTCAAAAAACAACATTGTTTTGCCATTTTAAAAACTTCTCTCAAACGGCAATGAATTTGTACCACCTGTCTACATGAAAAACTTGCTGCTATTCATAAGCTTTCCAAAGGTATATTATGTGCCACATTTCGATGAACGGTTAAAGTTGTTCATGTATACCATTTAAAACACGTTTTTCTGCATTAGAAAAATTCTTTTGAACCATCGTGAGTATGAAAAACTGATCAACATGGGAAAGTTGTGTGTTTTCAATAGCTTTCCATCAGTATATCATTTGCTCAATTTCGATAAGTGGTTTGGGAGTTACGGGCAAAAAACAACACGTCAAAAACAGAGTGAAGTTCAAACAGACATGCGCTAGAAGTTCAACTACTTCACGCAGTGCATTTCCTTTCGTGGTGAAGGCAGAAATCATGATCTTGTCATTTTCTAAATTACTTGAAAACGACTGGGATTTAGCGAAAACTTTATATACGAAAAATTTCGCATTTTTATAGCTATCCAACGGTATATTATTTGCCTCATTCCGACAAAGTTTGCAAAAATTACGACCCAAAAATATTTTTAACCATTTTTAAAATTGACTTAAAATCATAAGGAATTGGGAGAAACATTATATACCAAAAGTTTCGCATTAGTTCAAGCTTTCGAACGCCATATCATTTGCTGCATTCCGACGTACGTCTAAAAAATTAACTATAAATTACGAATTCGGTGGAATTTGGATTGTTTTCTAAATTATTCTTAAACCGTTCAAAATTTAAAAAACTTTGTACATGAATAAGAAGCACATTTTCAAAAACTTTCCAACGCCATACTAGTTCCCTCAATTAGATTAGCCATTTAGAAATGGCATCGAAACAACAAACTCGGCTATTCGGTTTGTGAAATTCCATGATTTTCCCATTTACTCTTTAACCATTGGGAATTAGGGGAAATTTTCTACATGTGGAAGGAGCGCATTTGCAGCAACTTTCCAACACCATATTATTTGCCTCATTTCGATAAACGTTTTAGAAATGGGATCGAAAATACTATTCATGTTTTTTGTATGAAGAAAAAACGGTTTTCAAAACTGCTATTAAACCGCTTAGATTTCGCCAAAAATTTAACTTAGATTATGGTACTCGTGTCCACAGCTTTCCCACATTATATCGCGAGCCCCATTTGGACAATGTTCATGGAAGTTCAATCTAACACTAGGGGAAGTCCAACTACTACCGCTAGGACATGTTAGGTAGTTATGAGAATATTATTCCGATCCCGTGATCAGAATAGTGTGTGTGTGTGTGTGTGTGTGTGTGTGTGTTTGTGTGTATATACACACATATAAAGTGTGTGTGTTATAGGAAGCAAGAGTGCGGTTGAGAAAGAAGGTTGATGGAGAAATAGAGAAATAGAGAGATATAGATGCTAGCTAGATGGAGACCGACTAGTGTGTTTGTTAGAAATAAGAGTCGAGTGGATCAGAAGAGTGAGTTATGTGTGTGTGAGAGAGAGATAGAGAGATGATGCCTATGAGTGCCATACAAATAAATATTAGAGAGAAATGAGACCCCGAGAGACGGAGTTTGTGTTTGTGTGTGTGAGAGAGACATTTCACAGGAAGAGTTGTAGCTAGAGAGACATAGGGAACACGAGATATCCCTAGGAAGAGAGGGTGTGTGTGAGCGGCATACGTGGGGAATCGTGGAGAGAAATGAGAGCCTGGGAGACAGAGTTTGTGTTTGAGTGTGTGTGAGAGAGATATTTAAGAGGGAGAGTCATAGCTACTGAGACCTAGGGAGCACAAGACACCTCTAGAGTGAGAGTGTGTGTGCGGGTGGCATACAGTGGAATAGTAGAGAGAAATGAGATCCCAGAAGACGAAGTTTGTGTTTGTGTGAGAGAAAGAGATTTCACTAGGAGAATCATAGATAGAGAGACATAGTAGGGAGCGAGATATACTTAGAAAGAGATAGAGTGAAGGTCGAGGAAGAGAGGACTGTTAGAGTGTTATGAAGAAAAAAGACTGGTATCAACATACAAGTAGCACAAGACATACACGAGAGATGGTGAACTCGTACGGGTCTAGATAGATATATAAGAGTGTGAGTGATAACTATATGAGACGAAATATCTGGATTAAAGGGGATTCAATTATTTAAATTAGAGATCAGGACATCAATAATATCATAACCAAAATTGAGCTATCAAACATGCATATTCATTTGAATTTGGGGACATATGTAATGTTATTTAGTTTATCAATATTAGTGATCCATAGATTTTTTTTAATTAGATACAATGCATGGCTTATGCAATTCATGTCTAAATGGGACTACACCATGTGTTGTGTGTGTCAAACATATTATACGTGTTTGAGAAGTCAAAAATAGCCCACATGAAACACAAATTAATTGGAGCTAGTTAGCGAGGAATGCATACGTTGGATTTCAACATAAAGTGGTTTCAAATATTTGAATTCAAATTAATATGGATTCAGCCTTATGAATATGAGATTATGGAATTTGTAGACCATATTTACGTATAAAGGTGTGTGCTTTTGAAAGTATATATAAAAATTATGTATATAGATTTATATTCGAATACAAAATGAATCCTGCCCAAAAAAGAATACAAAATAGATTTGAATTGAGTTCGCACGGTAAACGTGCACGCTTTTCTCCAAAAATTTGAACGAAGTGGTCAAACACGTAGTCCTTGCTTGGCCATAACCGCCTGAAACCAAATTCCGGGAGATGGAAATTACTGCCTATCCCTGACATGCAAGACCTTTTAGCTCGATTTCAATAGATCTCGATAGGGGCATGTTTGTAATTTCACTCAAACATGACATAACCGCCTCTCACGCCGATTCATAGACGATGGGCGCCAAAACACATTGTCTCCTCGGCCGAAATCGTCTCTCACCCAGATTCATACACGGTGGGCACCAAAACAAACTCTCCTCGGCTGAAATCTCCATCGAAAAATATTTGGTGTATGCGACATTACCGTCCTATCCCCAGCTGACCAATATTGTTGTGATGTCTGAAATTTTAAGCGGGGGCTAAGTTTCTAACTTTCCTCGACAAGCGTGTCCCAAAGACATGGTACCCCTATCTCTCTTCCTTCAGTTCCCCATTCGTACTCTGTGGGTGCCAAAACACCCTCTCCACCCCAGCCTCCTCCGTCTACCACTCCATCCACCTCCGTCCTCCTCTACCATGCCGGAGCTGGTACCCTGACGCCTTCGTCCATTACAAGAGATTGATGTGTCTCATCCATGACTTTAGACCAGGATCCTTGCATCGCATCCTCTCGCTTCATCCGCACCACCGTCCACCTTGCCGGGGCTACTCCTATGACCATCTCATCCACCACGCCGGTACATTTCCCACGCCGCCATCGGCTGCCCTCCCAGATCTGCTTCCAAGCCACCGACAACCATCGCTACTGCAGCACCCTCAACGTCTCAACAGATGCTTACACGGTGCCGCACCAGATGCGGTACTCTTTCGTATCTGCTCAAGTTATTTATCTTAGCAAGAAAATAGATCTCCACTACTTCATTGTGATTTCTTGTCCGTCACTTAGAATCTTACTTGTTAGTTGAAAGCAAACATTGGTTACGAAGTTGCCTTTGTTCGGTTTGCACCTTCAGATCCGCCATGGCATGCTCAACACTATACTCACATTTCTTATGGTTTTCCCCTTTTATATTCCACATTAGCTAAATCATAGTCGACTAAATTTCAAAATTGGGTGACTCGATTTTTGAGAGCTCGTCGAAGTTCGCCGAAGGGAAGAAAGAAGAAGGAACGGGCTCGTCAGAGGGATACCCCATTATCTATCTTAGGGTTTTGGGTGGGGACGATGGTCGAGCGGTGGTGGGGCCTCGCTGGAGGAAAAACTCAACTTGGGTTGGGGGAGGGGGGCTAGAGGGGTGGTTGGGGGCGGCGGAAGACCGGCGGTGGGGGCGGTTCAGGGGAGGGCGTGGGCCGGTGGTTCGGCCAGCGACCCGTGCGGTGGTTTGTAGGTGAAGAATAAGAGGTGAGGAAGAAGAAGGGTTAAGAGACGTAGGATCTTCATCCAACCGCCTGAAATGGTCGACCAACCCAAATGACAAAAGTCTGTCGACTTGCATGTAGAAATTCCCTTTATATCCAGTACCATCATCCTAGGTGCTTTGAGACATGCTAGCACTGCTCCACAACCCATCAAGCTACACAACATGCGACTCATAATTCCAAACTTAGTCGCTCAAATACGAATATGATATGATGCTAGTATTACTAAATTAAACAGAGAATGTTTAATTGGTCAACTAATGTTCCTACTTTACTTTCACAAAGCACGTGTGCCACATACAGAGAGACATCAGGGAGTTGCATTGTTTATGCACCCTGGTTCATCATGTGTGGGCAACAAACATTTTATTATCCAAAATCGGCTTGCTCTTCTTTAGCATGTTCCTCTCCTGTTCTTCTTTAATAAGTACTCTCTCTGTTCCTAAATATAAGTCTTTGTAGAGACTCCTCCATGGACTACATAAGGAGCAAAATGAGTGAATCTACACTATAAAATGTATCTACATACATCCATGTGTGATCCATAGTGGAATCTCTACAAAGACTTATATTCAAGAACGGAGGGAGTATAATAGTAGTACGGTATGTTCCTTATAGTGAAGAGCAGCAGGGACATTTGTAGTGTATAGGTCTATTCGATAGCTTGTCATGGACCTTTCCAACTCTTCGTGTTGGTCTGCAATAATATCCAGGAAATGCTGGGAGCTATGTCGCCTTTGAGAGTTAGACTGATAGTAATAGTATCGCACCTTCAGTTGAAGAGAGCTGGTATCCGAAGCCTTTCTAGCCGTACCGGCAATACTTGCCCATATTTTCCATCAAGTTCCACTTTCCCGATTTTATTCGTGATGCTTAGGGTTTTTCCATTATATCTACACCACGATCTATGTAGGTGCTTTGTGTCATACTAGCAGCAGTCCACTCTTGAGGCTAAACAACAAACCAATCATAAGTACAAAGTATACTTCTTTAAATATGAATGTGACATGATACTGATATTAGTTAACAAACACACATTTAATTGGTCAGCTAATACTACCACTTGAGTTTCCAAATGCAGGGGGCCACATATAAAGATACACAGGCCCAGCCCTGAGGGGGCCAGGAGGGGCGGCCGCCCTAGGCCCTCGAAGCCCAAGGGGCCCTCGGAGGCCATACGCTACGTAGAGAAGTGCAGGCCTGGCAGGCTGGATTCGCTAGAAAAAGTGGTACCCTAGGTTAGTGATTTGGTGCAGTCACTGACTCAATGTACATGTGTCGACGACAGCCACTGCGAGCGCTCGATTCTTCCTTCTCCCAATCTAAATCTAGGTCTTCTAATTCTTCTAGGTACACCATAATCTCTATCTAGTCTTATAATTCTTCTGCCATATGCGACCTAGCCACCCAAAACTTCAAACACTCCTCTCTCGTCAAGGTCCGACGGTCAAAATTTTCATGGCGATGGTTCTGCTGGGTGGATCCAGAACAAAATCTGATGAGGACATCAATACCATTGTTACACTCATAGCCCCTGCTGCTATACATACTAGACCAATTACTAGAGCTCGCACACGCCAATTGAATTACCAGGTACTTTCGTTTCTTAGTAATGATTCTAATGTTCATGAGAAGATGATGTTGCCTAAATTGGATACGTTTGTTTTTCTTACAAGTGAAGGGCCTTTCTTGGACAAGACAGATGAACCTTGGAGAAAGTTCAAGCATGGAGAAGATGGCATGCGCAAGGGGTACAAGAACGGAGTTACAAGTGATGATTACAGGACTTTGAAGCCACCATAATGAGTGCACGAAGCTTTGGACGAAATATACAAGATGCCACTTCATAAATTTCGTCCAAAGGCTATTCTAGGTGTTGCGTCACCTTATTTTTGGGACAGGCCCATATAATTTCGAAATACTTGACTACAGGTTGTTTTTAGACTCCGTATGTGTGGTGAAACAAGAGTTAAGGTTGGTTTCGGACCCCTCCTCCAAGGGCCACGAACCCCCCCTCTTCCTCCATATATACAACCCTTAGGGCGTCGTTTAGACTTTGGGTTTTGTTTAGATTAAAAGTTCGCCATAGCTGCAACTTCGCGTACTTCGTTTGTGTTCAACGACCAGACAAAGGCGTCACAGAACCCCACCTTTATTAATAAAGCTTTCCTCTTATATTTGCACTTTCCAGATTGCAATCTCAGTTTTTTGCTTGTTCTTCGTTTGCTCGTAGGAAACAGACCCTCATGGTCAGGTTGATCGTGCTCCGGCATGGTCAATAACCCCTCGAAAGTTGGTTTAGCGATTGCTAAGGCGCGACGTCTCGCACGTTCGTAGTCGGATCGTCAAGGTCGACTCCCACAGAAAACGATAGCCACCATCTCATCGAAACATCGGACACCTTCGCCTCTATCAAGTGGTATCAGATTTCCAAGTTGCTCAGTGAGATTTTATAGTTTTTCGTAGTTTAGATCGAGTTTATTCTTCATACCTACAGTCCACGAAAAAGCCAAAAAATATTAGGGTTAGTTCATCATATCCGAACCAGTCTGAGCCTTTGCATAGTCTTTTTAGTATTTTGCTTTGTTGAATTTGTGGTTGCATCGTCATGTGTAGTTCTGGTCATAAGTTGTCACACTGCCGCCGCACCATCATCATCGCCCCTGCCATCTACCACCACCGCTTATCCGCCACCAATCCGTCTCCATATACCATCACCAATCCGTCTCCATATACCATCACCAATCTATATCCATATACCACCACCAATCCGTATCCATATACCACCACCGCTGCCATATCTTACCGTCATATATCCACCACGAATCTGAATTCTTTTCATATTAGGGTTGTTTTTGAGATCCATCTAATTTCCGATTTGTGTTTCCTTGCCTGAGTAGGTTTCAAAAAAAAGTAGACCCCCGGGATGTTTTTACGCCAAAATTTCGACGATCAAAAATATTTTCCCCTATCCTATTTTTAGGCTTTTCTGAGTCTTTTGAGACACTCGCCATCATAGTGATTTTTTGTCACACTTTTTCATCGTCGCTGCCCTGATTTCCAAAAAAAAATTGTCAAAAAAATTATGTGCCCATCCTGTCATTTTGACTTGGGAAGAGTTTTGAGACACTTGCCATTATAGTGATTTTTCGCAAGAAAAAGAGGAGCGCAAAAAAAAGAAAGTGATTTTTTTCCAAAGTGTGCTTTTCCCTTGTTTACGTGCAGCACCGTGATTTTGTTAGCGTTCTAGGCTCGCGTCTCTAGCACAATCTAGCCTAGGACCAGCACAGTATCGTCGTTGAGCATTTATTCAATTTTGTATCTCTGAATTGATTATTGCTCATCTTTTTGCTACCATATTATAAGCCTTCCTAGCTCCACATAAATCTACGTCGTGCGTTTGACTCTCCCTGGTTGCCGATCACCGCCTGCTGCTGGGTAAGAACTGGTAAGAATTTGAGATTTGCTTGACGGATTTGTGATACCCACCACCACCATTTTCTAGTAGTGTGTAGGATCATATTCTTGTGTGTTTCTATTGCTGCTAACCATGGCAGGATCATAAGTCGATGAGACTGACTGGGAGAACATGAGAATAAGGAGTTGCATGATAATTTTTAGCAAATGATGACTGAACAGGTGCAAGATGTGTTGAACAATTTGGAAGAGGCCATGTATAAGATAACTGGCTTTGAGAAGATGTTCGAAACAAAGCTTGATAACAAATTTAATGAACTGCTTGCGCGTCTTCCACAACCACCACCAGCTGCACCTGCCGCACCTCTACAACAACAACAACGACTACCTCCACATCGTGAAACAACCCTGCAGCAAGCGACCCGTGTCCCTCTTGAGCCTGGCCAAACTGTTGGTGCTGCTGTTGATACTTCTGTGGCTCCTGCTGCTGATGCGGAGGAGGAGGATTATGCGGGAGATTACGAGGATGAGGTTGGTCAAAATTAGAACTATGTGCAACCACCAGCACCACAACCACCAGGTCGTCCACATGCAAATAATGGCAATGGTAGGGCTCCCCCTCAGGTACGAGATCATGACCATCACCCTAAACTGAAATTGAATATTCCACCATTTGAGGGTAGAAACGTCCCTGATATATATCTTACTTGGGAGTTAGAAACCGAACAACGTTTTACATGTTTAGAATATCCCGAGGAGAGACGTGTTGCTGCTGCACTTTGTGCTTTCACTAGTTTTGCTTGTGTGTGGTGGTCTGAACATCGTAGATTATATCCGAATAATATTCCAACTACTTGGGCTGCTTTGAAAACTGCTATGCGTACTCGTTGGGTTCCACCATATTATCAACGTGAATTAATTCAAAAATTGCAGCGTTTAAGACAAGGAAAAAATTCTATAGAAGAATATATCAGGAATTACAAACTGGTATGATTTGGTGTGGTATTGTTGAGGATAATTAAGCTATGCTTGCATGTTTTATGGGTGGATTAAATAAAGAGATTCAGACCATTCTAGAGTATAAGGAATATAATAATATCACTCGTTTATTCCATCTTGCTTGCAAAGCTGAACGTGAAGTGCATGATCGATAGGCATTGGTGCGAACTAACTTTTCTGCAGGTCGATCTTCATCATGGACACCACGTGCATCCTCTACTTCCACACGTTCTGTTGCACCAGTGCCTCCATCAGCTGCCACGACCAACCATGATACAAGAAAGCAGGCACAACCACCAATATCTGCCAAGAGCACACCTTCTGGGCCTGCACAGAGCTCTTCTTCATCCATGGCATCAACAGGACAAACACATGATATTATTTGTCGTTATTGTAGGGGTGGGGGTCATTATGCGAGACAATGCCCATCTAAGCGTGTGATGATTGTTACTGAGGATGGTGGGCATGAGTCCTCTAGTGACTATGATGTGGAGACCTTGGCTCTTATTACAAGTGAAGAACACGGTGGAGATGATTCTGATCATGAGACGCAATACATGGCTATTGAAGATGCTGACAGGTATGAATGTTTAGTTGCTCAACGTGTTTTGAGTGTGCAGGTTAGACAAGCTGAGCAAAATCAGAGGCATAATTTGTTCCATACAAAGGGAGTTGCAAAGGAACGTTCTGTTCACGTCATCATAGATGGAGGGAGCTGCAACAACTTGGCTAGCATGGAGATGGTGGAGAAGCTATCTCTCACCACAAGACCACATCCACATCCTTACTACATCCAATGGTTCAACAACAGCGGCAAGGTTAAGGTACGTACTGTTCGTGTGCATTTTAGTATCTCTACATGTGCTGATTATGTTGATTGTGATGTGGTACCTATGCAAGCATGTTCCTTATTACTTGGTAGACCATGACAATTTGATAAAAATTCCGTACACCATGGTAGAAACAATAAGTATACTCTTGTTCATAAGGACAAAAATATTACTTTGCTTCCTATGACTCCTGATTCCATTTTGAAAGATGATATTAATAGAGCTAATAAAGCAAAATAGGAGAAACATAAGAGTGAAAATCAGATTGTGGCAAAAGAATTTGAGCAATAAATGAAGCCTAATAATAAACCATATAGTGTTGCTTCTGAAATTAAATTGAAAAGTGCATGTTTACTTGCCACCAAATCTGATATTGATGATCTAGATTTCAGCAAATCTGTTTGATATGCTTTTGTGTGCAAAGATGCGTTATTTTCTTTTGAGGATGTATGTTCCTCTTTGCCTCCTGCTGTCACTAACATTTTGCAGGAGTTCGCTGACGTTTTTCCACAAGACGTGCCACTGGGATTACCACCTATTCGAGGGGTTGAGCATCAGATTGACTTAATTCCCGGTGCTTCGCTGCCTAACCATGAGCCATACCGTACCAATCCAGAGGAGACGAAGGAGATTATGCGTCAAGTATAGGAGCTGATCGACAAAGGTTATATACGCGAATCTCTTAGTCATTGTGCTGTTCCTATTATACTAGTGCCAAAAAAGGATGCTACGTCGCGTATGTGTGTTGATTGTAGAGGCATTAATAATATTACTATTCATTATCGTCATCCTATTCCTAGGCTAGATGATATGCTTGATGAATTGAGTGGCTCTACAATATTCTCCAAAGTTGATTTGCGTAGTGGATACCATCAAATTCATATGAAATTGGGAGATGAATCGAAAACAACATTTAAAACTAATTTGGATTATATGAGTGGTTAGTCATGCCTTTGGGTTAACTACTGCACCTAGTACTTTCATGAGATTAATGAACGAAGTTTTACGTGCTTTCATTGTACGATTTGTGGTAGTCTATTTTGATGATATACTGATTTATAGCAGATCTTTGGAGGAACATTTGGAACATTTACGTGCTGTTTTTATTGCTCTACGTGATGCACGTTTGTTTGGTAAGCTTGGGAAGTGCACCTTCTGCACCAACCAAGCATCTTTTCTTGGCTATGTTGTTACTCCATAGGGAATTGAAGTTGATAAAGCCAAAATTGAAGCTATTGAGAGTTGGCCGCAGCCCAAAATGGTCACACAAGTGAGGGGTTTTCTTGGCCTTGCTGGATTCTATAGGCGTTTTGTGAGAGATTTCAGCACCATTGCTGCACCTCCAAATGAGCTTACAAAGAAGGATGTACCTTTTGTTTGGGGTACTGCACAGGAAGAAACCTTCACGGTATTGAAAGATCAGTTGACACATGCTCCTTTACTCCAACTTCCTGATTTTAATAAGACTTTTGAGCTTCAATGCGATGCTAGTGGAATTGGATTAGGAGGTGTGTTATTACAAGATGGCAAACATGTTGCATATTTTTCTGAAAAATTGAGGGGGCCTAGTCTGAATTATTCTACTTGTGATAAAGAATTATATGCTCTTGTTCAGACTTTAGAGACATGGCAACATTATTTATGGCCCAAAGAATTTTTTATACATTCTGATCATGAATCCTTAAAACATATTAAAAGTCAAGCTAAACTAAATCGTAGACATGCTAAATGGGTTGAATTCATTGGGACTTTCCCTTATGTCATTAAACACAAGAAGGGTAAAGAAAATGTTATTGCTGATGCATTGTCTCGTCGCTATACTATGCTTTCACAACTTGACTTCAAAATATTTGGTTGGGATACCATCAAAGATAAATATGTGCATGATGCCGATTTTAAAGATGTAATGCAGAATTGTAAAGAAGGAAGGACATGGAAAAAGTTCATCGTTAATGATGGATTTGTGTTCCGTGCTAACAAGCTATGCATTCCATCTAGCTCTGTTCGTCTTTTGTTGTTGCAGGAGGCGCATGGAGGAGGATTAATGGGACACTTTGGCTTGAAGAAGACGGAGGATGTACTAGCTACACATTTCTTTTGGCTAAAGATGAGACAGGATGTTGAGCATTTTGTTGCTCGCTGCACTACATGTCAAAAAGCTAAGTCACGACTCAATCCTTATGGTTTATTTATGCCTTTGCCTATACCTAGTGTTCCTTGGGAGGATATATCTATGGATTTTGTTTTAGGTTTACCTCGAACAAAGAAGGGGAGGGATAGCATATTTGTTGTCATGGATAGATTCTCGAAAATGGCACACTTTATACCATGTCATAAAAGCGATGATGCTATTAATGTTGCTGATTTGTTCTTTCATGAAATTATTCGCTTGCATGGTGTGCCAAATACTATTGTTTCAGATTGTGACACTAAATTTCTTAGCCACTTTTGAAGATGTTTATGGGCTAAGTTGGGGACTAAATTGCTTTTTAGTACTACTTGTCACCCCCAAACTGATGGACAAACTGAAGTAGTCAATAGAACATTGTCTACTATGCTTAGGGCTGTTTTGAAGAATAATAAGAAAATGTGGGAAGAATTCTTGCCTCATATTGAATTTTCTTATAATAGTTCATTGCATTCTACTACTAAGATGTGCCCTTTTGAAATTGTGTATGGTTTCCTACCTCGTGCACCTATTGATTTGTTGCCTCTTCCATCTTCGGAGAAGGTTAATTTTGATGCTAAAGAATGTGCTAAATTGATTTTAAAAATGCTTGAGTTAACTAAGGAAAACATTGAGCGTATGAATGCTAAATATAAACTTGCTGGAGATAAGGGTAGAAAACATGTTGTGTTTGCACCTGGAGATATTGTTTGGTTACATTTGCATAAGGATAGATTTCCTAATTTGCGCAAATCAAAGCTAATCCACGTGCTGATGGTACTTTTAAGGTGTTAGAGAAAATAAATGATAATGCATATAAACTTGAGCTGCCTGCAGATTTTGGGGTTAGTCCCACTTTTAACATTGCAGATTTGAAGCCTGATTTGGGTGAGGAAGATGAGCTTCCGTCGAGCACGACTTCATTTCAAGAAGTGGAGGATGATGAGGACATCAATACCATTGTTACACCCACAACCCCTGCTACTATACATACTGGACCAATTACTAGAGCTCACGCACGCCAATTGAATTACCACGTACTTTCGTTTCTTGGTAATGATTCTAATGTTGATGAGAATATGGTGCTGCCTAAATTGGATACGTTTGTTTTGCTTACAAATGAAGGGCCTAGCTTGGACAAGACAGATGAACCTTGGAGAAAGTTCAAGCATGGAGATGATGGCATGCGCAAGGGGAACAAGAACAGAGTTACAAGTGATGATTCCAGGACTTTGAAGCCACCATAATGAGTACATGAAGCCTTGGGCGAAATATACGAGATGCCACTTCATAAATTTTGTCCACAGGCTATTCTAGGTGCTGCGTCACCTTATTTTTGGGCCAGACCCATGTAATTTTGAAATACTTGATTGTAGGCTGTTTTTAGACTCCGTATGTGTGGGGAAACATGAGTTAGGGTTGGTTTCGCACCCCTCCTCCAAGGGCCACGAAATTCCCCCCTCTTCCTCCATATATATAGCCCTTAGGGTGTCGTTTAGACTTTGGGTTTTGTTTAGATTAAAAGTTCACCATAGCTGCAACTTCGCGTACTTCATTTGTGTTCAACGACCAGACAAAGGCGTCACAGAACCCCACTTTCATTAATAAAGATTTCATCGTATATTCGCAATATCTAGATTGCAATCTCAGTTTCTTGCTTGTTCTTTGTTTGCTCGCAGGAAACAAACCCTCGGGGTCAGGTTGATCGTGCTCCGGCATGGTCAATAACCCTCGGAAGTTGTTTTAGCGATTGCTAAGGCGCGACGTCTCACACATTCGTAGTCGGATCGTTAAGGTCGACTCCCACAGAAAATGATAGCCACCATCTCATTGAAACATCAGGACAGCTTTGCCTCTATCAAAATCAAACAAGCTATGCAAAAATTTTAAGTCTAGATTTGTAATTCTTCCCCTATCTTGTATTCTCGTGACTACTTCGTGTTTGAAAAGAAAAAAAATTGTCACCTTGGTATAGTCAAAAACCAAGAAAAGCACCTTAGATTTGTAAATTATTTTCAATTGGAGAACCAAGTTGTGTGCCAATTGAAATTTTTGAGTTTTATTATGCGCCTAGGCATAAACTGGGATGCCTTATTCATGAGTTATTCAAGATACATCTCAACCATACTACAACAAAATGAAAAATAAATTGTGTTGAAGGACTTTCACCATGTGAACTTGGAGTGCTAAATCTAAATTTGTTTGTGAGTACTCAATCTAAATAGCTGGTTTGACATGGTATTTAATGAACAAATTACATATATGCTATACTTAGGTTGGAATGGTTAACTTTGCCTACGATTGTGTACCCTAGCGATCCATCGCCGCCCCCAAAGTGCCACATCAACATGCCGAGTCATCGAGAGGAGATCGCAATACGCCCAATGATTAGTGCGGCGGTATGATTTCAAAGAAGGTATGTGTCTAAATTTTTTCTATCTAGGTTTCATATATACATATATTGTTTATTTTTCCGATGTTTATATTAAGGGGGTCCCAAGTTTTATTTTCGCCCTGGGCCGCCAAAATCTTAGGACCGACCCTAGAGAGACAACATGGAATTACATTTCTTTGGGAGCTCTGATGCATCATGGGTGGGCAGCCAACATTGTATAGAAAGAAGTGGAATCTATATGCTTCCTCTTCTATTCTTTAACATGTTCCTCTTCCGTTCTTCTTTAGTAAGTACAGTATGTTCCTTGCCAAGAAGGGGCAGGGACATCTGCAGTTGACAGCTCTATTGCGCCGCTTCTGCTAGATGATTTCAGCACTTTGAGTTAGTCTGCCATAATACCCAGGAAATGGTGGGAGTTGTGCGGTCTTTGATAGACTAGACTGATAGTAACAATAGTGCACCTTAAGATGAATAGAGCTGGCATATAGGTAATCGATAGGCTTTCAATTAGTAGCGCCAATACAACCCCGTATTTTCTAGCCAGTTCCACTTTCCCGATTTATTTATGATGGTTATGGTGTACCCCTTTTATCTACACTATGATCTGCCTAGTGGTTGTGTGCTCTCATTATCATGGTTTGGCAATAAACTTTCTATACATTATATTATGAAGCTATCATCTGCCAACTATCCTTATTTCTGGAGCTCCCAACAGGGAGCCTGTTTTTTGTGTGTAGTTGTGCCAGATTATATTAATGTATGCACCATATTACAACACACATGGGCTCTCTCATCAGAATCCAGTGATAGCACACAAGGGTTTACAGGGAGCCCCTATTATATTAGAATATCCTCTGCATTACAAAGATAATCTCACTACTATTTATGTTTTCATGCTTCTCAGATATTGTACGTAATCACAATGAATATGAGACTGGGCACATTAGAAGAATATTGTAGAATAGCTCAATGGGTAACGGACTTCACATCAAGGGATTGAGTTCCATTATGGATGCAATGAAACCCACATGCTCCCCAAGGAGCGCACAAGGAGACAAAGGCCAATGGCATATCCTGTTCAGCCAATAAGGTGCATGTTCTAATTTTGCGATGTGTCATGGGTACTACCATCTATGGGATCATGGCGACCCCTTTGTGGTTCGACTGGAGGAGTCGACAGGCACAAAGAGAAGGATCAACAGAGAACGCATGTTGCTTACCAAGGTTTGGCCCGATGTGAAGCGTAAAACCCTACTCCTGTTTTGTGTATTATTGTGTGTATGAGTCTAGCTACAAGGAGCGCACAGCCGACATGGTGCTTGGGTAGTGCAGCTACGCGTGTATAATGGATAGGGTTTCGACCTTTGTAGAGGTAGGCCTCCTTTTATACATTAAGGGTTGACCACAGTGGCAAAATGGTAAACCTACATTGTAAATAGTGGCTACAGTGGCAAACAGCTAACTCTGACAGGTTAGGACAAATGCATTTAATGCATCGTGAGGTGTCTTCTTGATGGAGCTCTTCGGCAAGGTCGGTCTCTCTTCCTGTGTCGTTCGCCCATCTACCTTCTATTCCTTTGACACATCACTTGGACGAGTGTCATTAAAGTTGTATCTTTAGAGGTGAGCTGCCACGTGCCCTGACAAGTTTCACCTAACAACCTGTCTGCTCGATACCTAATTGATAAGTGACAACCTGATCGATGAGGTGGAGAGGTGGCAAGGTAGTGGGATTCTTGCCGGGCTCGAAGCTTGCTGGGCTTGAGTCTTGGCGGCTTAGTCCGACAAGGGTCTTGCTGGGCTCTCGAGTTGTATCTTCAACATTTCTAATCTCCACCTTCTGAGATCTTCTTTGCTTCATCATTAATCTGGTCTTGTGTTCGTCTTTGATTATCCTCTGCCAAGCCTTGTTGTCGAGAAGGCTACTACTGCCTATGAATAAGTCTGGAGTATTAAGTGCTGAGGCATATCTCTCTTGATGTGGTTTTGGTGATTGATGACGATGTGTTTGCGGACTAATCGTGTGCTTTGAGCATTTCAGAGATTCATCCTTGGCACGAGACGATTTCTTCCCCTCGGAGTGTCATTCAAGACGGTGTAGCTCTTTCGTTTCTTTTTTGGTGGACTAGTTGCATAGAGGGCACTGTACTATCAAGAGGGGGTCTGCTTTGGTATTGCTTGGGTGGAATCAACACGTACACATCCGCTTCTCACCCTCCGAGCCCTTCCGCTTCTATGGAGAGATCTTCTCTCTTCTTGTGGGCTTTGTCTGGTACCCAGCGGTAGTACCGCTTAGGGGTCACAAGCGGCAGTACCGCTCCACAGCGGTAGTACTGCCGGTGACTCCCTAGCAGTACTACCGCTGGCTTGCCAGGTCCCTACCGCATCGATTCGAGGGGTCTTTTTCTGTGTCGGATTGTGCGGTACCTCGTTGCGGCAGTAGTGCGACAGTACCGCCCATTAGCAGTAGTACCGCCCTTCCACCGCGGCAGTACCGCCCGGTTCCCTCTTTCCCTTACCCTTCTTTCTGCGCGGTAGTACCGTCGAAGGGAGCGGTAGTACCGCTTAACCCAGCGGTAGTACCGCTCTCTCCCGCGGTAGCACCGCCCTCTGCGGGGCTGTTTGGGGGGGGGATAACGGTTGGATTGTTCCCCCCACTATATAAGGAGGTCTTCTTCCCCAAAGTTGACCTACCTCTTCCCCCTCAAGCTTCATTAATGCTCCAAGTTCCATTTTCGCTCGATCTATCTCTCTAGCCAATCAAACTTGTTGATTTGCTCGGGAGTGGTTGAGAAGGCCCCGATCTACACTTCCACCAAGAGATTTTTGATTCCCCCACCTGTCCCTAGCGGATCTTGTTACTCTTGGGTGTTTGAGCACCCTAGACTGTTGAGGTCACCACGGAGCCATACTCCATTGTGGTGAAGCTTCGTGGTATTGTTGGGAGCCTCCGATTAAGTTGTGGAGATTGCCCCAACCTTGTTTGTAAAGGTCCGGTTGCCGCCTCCAAGGGCACCAATAGTGGAATCACGACATCTCGCATTGTGTGAGGGCGTGAGGAGAATACGGTGGCCCTGGTGGCTTCTTGGGGAGCATTGTGCCTCCACACCGCTCTAACGGAGACGTACTTCCCCTCAAAAGGAAGGAACTTCAGTAACACACCTCGTCTTCACCGGATCCACTCTTGGTTATCTCTTACCTTTACTTGTGCAAGCTCATTAGTGTTACTTCTCTTGCTTGCGTGTTTGATCATTGTTGTTCCATCATATAGGTTGCTCACCTAGTTGCATATCTAGACAACCTACTTTGATGCAAAGTTTAATTTGGTAAAGAAAAGTAAAAAAATTGTTAGTTGCCTATTCACCCCCCTCTAGTCAACCATATCGACCCTTTCAATTGGTACCAGAGCCTCGTCTCTTTACTAAGGACTTTGCCGTCCGAAGAGTATGGTTGATACCGTAGACGGTGTGGAGGAACACTCCGGTGTGAATCCGATCTCGTCTACGGGCAATGGGGGAACCTCGGTCTCTCGTGAGGAGTTCAATGTGGCCTTCGAGACATTGAAAACCTCCATGACGACCGAGGTTGAAAGCATGTTTACTAAATTCATTGAAGGGCTTAAAGTATCAATCGCACCGTTGAAAGTGGGTGATCCCACTGACAAGGTGACGGATGCTATCTCCGACAAGGGGGAAGCTAGTAGTGAAAAGGCTCCTTCTTCTAGTGGTAAAAATGGCACAGGCATCTTTGCTCATGTGGAACCACCACTTGTTTATGGTGGACTGGTTCCTTCCACTCATTTGAATCATGCCGGTCCTCCCCTTAAGATTGTGAAAAATGAGGACTTTGATTCTTGGGCTTATCGCTTTAAGCGTCATTTAAATCATGTGAACACTAATCTTTGGAGAATCATTGAAGAAGGTTTCCGTCTGCATGATCCAAGCAACTTCACTCCTTGAGAAGCCGCGGATAATCAATTCAATGAGAATGCTCTCTTTATCATTCAAGATGCAATTCCACCCGAAGATCTACCTCACCTTCGGCCCTTCGCCTTGGCCAAAGATGCATGGCTTTGTGTTGTCTCTCTCTACTGGGGAAGCACAAGCATTCAGCGCTCCAACTATGAAGTAGTGCAAGATGAAGCCGATGAGTTTGCAATGAAAGAAGATGAAGAACCTCGTGAGCTTTATCGGAGAGTAACCAAACTCGCGGTCTCACTCCGAGATCACGGGAGCAAGGACACGGATGACAATTGGATCAAGCGCAAATTCCTCAAGGCAATGATGCCTTACCACAAGGCCATGTCCTCCGTTATTCGTCAAAGGCTGGACTTCCACACTTTGACCTCAAGTGAAGTGTTGGATGAGTTTGTGGCTATGAACATCTTGGACAAGACCGCCGACAATGCGGTGCTTCGTTCTCAAAGGGAAAAGAAGCCCAACCTTGCATTGAAGGCCAAGGTTTGCGTTGAAGAAGAAGAAGAGGAAGAAGAGGAAAGCAACCCCGAAGATACAAAGTATGCCTATCATGAACACATGGCACTTGCTTCAAGGCAATTTTGGAGTAAGAAAAACTCAAGGCCAAACTTCAACAAGAACAACTCAAGTGGCACTAAGAGCAAGCAACGTGTAGGGACTTGCTACAATTGTGGCAATGTGAGTCATTTTGTTGCGGAGTGCCCGTATGAGAAGAGGGAAGACAATGGTGGCAAGCTCATTCGAAAGGACAAAGCCAAGTCTTTCCCCAACAAGAGCAACTTCATCAAGAAAACCCCTCACAAGGCATTGGTGGTTCAAGAGGAGTACCATGAGGATGATGATGATGATGATGATGAAGATGGTGAGTCGGTTTCCATGGCCTCCGTTGCCATTGCAAAAACTCCACGACTATCTCTCTTTGACTCACCCAATGAGAACATCACCGCCAAGTGCCTCATGGCTAAAGCCACCAACAAGGTAACTCCCAACATCAAAACTACCATCATTAATAATCCTTCCTTGACGGATTGCATTGATGAATGTGAGGGATCTAATGTGGAGGAAAATGAGTTTGAGTCCTTTATGGGTAAACTCAAGGGTAAATCCAAGAAGCATTCTATTGCTCTCTTGGAACAACTTGGTGAAGCCAATGACGTGATCGAGTCTCATGAAGATACCATCTCCAAGATGGAGGGGCATAGTCGTGACTATGCCGATGAGATTTCGGATCTTTCCAATGCTCTTGAGGAAGAGCGTGGCCTTCGCTTGGCTCTTGAGGAGTCACACAATGATGATCATGCTAAGTTAAAGAAAGATTTTGATCATGCTCTCGTGGTTTCTCTTGTGCTAAACTCCGAGAAGGCCAAACTTGGGGTTGATCTTGCTAGACTCAAAGAGGAGTTTGATCTACTTGACAAGGCTCACAAGGTCTTGAAGGGTGCTCATGCTAGCCTCAAAGAGTCTCATGATCAACTCCAAGTAAAGCTAACCAAGGAGAAAGCCACCTTTCCTCATATGATGTTAATTGATAATGCAAATGCTACTAACCCGTGTTGTGAGCATGTGCATCTTGTTGAGGAGAACACTAAGCTAAAGGTGCAACTTGAGAAGGGTCTTGTGTCTTGCATACAAGGCGAGAAGAGCCTCAACGACCTCTTGACCAACCAAAAGGGAGTTGTGGCCAAGGAAGGGATTGGGTACGTGTCCAAGTCCAAGAACGAGAAGAAGAATGACAAGGCCAAACGACCTCCTCCTCTCAAGCAAACCTTTGTGAGGGAGGGTGAGGGTGCTACTAAGGAGAGGGAGAAAAACTCCATGAAGGGTAGTGATGCCAAGAAGGGAAACGCTCCCCTTCCCAACAAGGCCGGCGACTTTAACCCTTCTTATGTGTTGTGCCGCGCTAGAGATGGGCATGTTTATGCCAAATTTTTTGGTTCTCCTTATGAGTACATTGAATGGTCTATTTGGGTTCCTAAGACCCTTGTTACTAACATCAAAGGACCCATTACAAAATGGGTACCTAAAACCAAGCATTGATCTCTTGTAGGTGTTTGCTTCTGGTGTGGGATCATGGTTGCTCGATAGTGGAGCTACTAATCATATGACCGGAAGCAAGGACTTGGTGGTGGACGTGTAAAAGATTCCATCCATGCCCACCAATGTTGAGTGGGGTGATTGTTGGGGAACGTAGTAATTTCAAAAAAATTCCTACGCACACGCAAGATCATGGTGATGCATAGCAACGAGAGGGGAGAGTGTTGTCTACATACCCTCGTAGACCGATAGCGGAAGCGTTATGACAACGCGGTTGATGTAGTCATACGTCTTCACGGCCCGACCGATCAAGCACCGAAACTACGGCACCTCCGAGTTTTAGCACACGTTCAGCTCGATGACGATCCCCGAACTCCGATCCAGCAAAGTGTTGAGGAAGAGTTATGTCAGCATAACGGAGTGATGACGATCTTGATGTTCTACCGTCGCAGGGCTTCGCCTAAGCACCGCTACAATATTATCGAGGAGTATGGTGGAAGGGGGCACCGCACACGGCTAAGAAAACGATCACGAGGATCAACTTGTGTGTCTAGAGGTTCCCCCTTGCCCCCGTATATAAAGGAGCAAGGGGGGGGGGGTGCGGCCGGCCCTAGGAGGAGGCGCGCTAGAGGAGTCCTACTCCTACCGGGAGTAGGACTCCCCCCTTTCCCTAGTTGGATTAGGACTTGGGGGGAAGGAGGAGAGGGAAGAAAGGAAAGGGGGGGGGGCGCCGCCATCCCTCCTTGTCCAATTCGGACTAGGGGGAGGGGCGCACGGCAGCCCCTAGGCCTCCTCTCCTCTTCCTCCACTAGGCCCATTAAGGCCCATTAGGTTACCAGGGGGTTCCGGTAACCTCCCGGTACTCCGGTAAAATGCCGATTTCACCCGGAACACTTCCGATGTTCAAACATAGGCTTCCAATATATCAATCTTTATGTCTCGACCATTCCGAGACTCCTCGTCATGTCCGTGATCACATCCGTGACTCCGAAAAAACTTCGGTACATCAAAATATATAAACTCATAATGAAACTGCCCCGAGGCATCATGCAAAGGTTTCCATATCAGTGCAACAAGACCAAGACCAGCAGGACGGCAGGACGAAGGTCACTGCGGAGCCCACGGTGGCGTCACCATCAGAACCTTTGGCAGGCAAAGACCACCTTTTGTCAAGATAACTTGTACTAGTTGTGTCCCTTCAAAACTGGCTATTGTGGGATCCCTTCCGGCCTAACATTTGGGAAGAGGACCAGGGCCTCTATAAATAGGGCTAGCCACCACCATAGCAGGGGACGAATCATTCAGACCATCCTCAAACACACCAGCTCATCGAGTTCAAGAACACCTTTCCTCGGGAGGCTGTTCATCTCGTGTCTCTTGTTCCTTGGGTTTGGCGAGCTGGGCCTTGATTTCGTTGCAAGAGCGAGCTAGGGAGAGATCTTCGTGTGCACCCCAGTGCTTGAACCTCAAGGGTTTGCCGGAACCCGTAATCTGACACATAGCCATTCTGAGATATATTGCCATGCAACTTCCACCATTCCATTTTATTATGACACGCACCATCATTGTCATATTGCTTTGCATGATCATTTAGTTGGCATAGTATTTGTGGCAAGGCTACCTTTCATATTTTTTATACATTCCACTCTTGATCATTGCACATCTCGGTACACCGCTGGAGGCATTCATATAGAGTCATATTTTGATCTAGTATTGAGTTGTAAGTAAGTAAAGTGTGATGATCATCATTATTAGAACATTGTCCCATGTGAGGAAAGGATGTTGGAAGCTATGATTCCCTCACAAGTTGGGATGAGTCTCTGGACTTTAAAAAAAATAAAAGAGGCCAAGAAGCCCAAACGAAAAAAGAGAGAAAAAGAGAGAAGGGACAATGTCACTATCCTTTTTCCACACTTGTGCTTCAAAGTAGCACCATTGTCTTCATGATAGAGAGCCTCCTATGTTGTCACTTTTGTATACTATTCTGAATTTTTCATTATAGAACTTGGCTTGTATATTCCAGTGATGGGCTTCCTCAAATTTCCCTAGGTCTTCATGAGCAAGCAAGTTGGATGCACACCCACTTAGTTTCTTTTTGAGCTTTCATACACTTATAGCTCCGTTGCATCCGTTGCATGGCAATCCCTACTCACTCACATTGATATCTATTGATGGGCATCTCCATAGCCCGTTGATACGCCTAGTTGATGTGAGACTATCTCCTTCTTTTTGTCTTCTCCACAACCACCATATTCTATTCCACTAGTGCTATATCCATGGCCCAAGCTCATGTATTGCATGAAAGTTGAAAAAGTTTGAGAACACAAAAAGTATGAAACAATTGCTTGGCTTGTCATCAGGGTTGTGCATGATAAAATACTTGGTGTGGTGAAGATGGAGCATAGCCAGACTATATTATTTTGTAGGGATAACTTTCTTTGGCCATGTTATTTTGAGAAGACATGATTGCTTTATTAGTATGCTTGAAGTATTATTGTTTTTATGTCAATATTGAATTTTTATTTTTAATCTTATGGATCTGAATATTCAGGCCACAATAAATAAAATTACATTGATAAATATGTTAGGAAGCATTCCACATCAAATATTCTGGTTTATCATGTACCTACTCGAGGACGAGTTGGAATTAAGCTTGGGGATGCTTGATACGTCTCCAATGTATCTATAATTTTTGATTGTTCCATGCTATTGTATTATCTATTTTGGATGTTTTGTATGCATTATCATGCTATTTTATATTATTTCCGGGACTAACTTATTAGCCTAGAGCCTAGTGCCAGTTTTTGTTTTTTTCCTTGTTTTTGAGTTTTACAGAAAAAGGAATATCAAACGAAGTCCAAACGGAATAAGACTTCACGATGATTTTTCTTGGACCAAAAGACATCCACGGAGCTTGGAGAGGGGGGGTAGAAGAGTCCCAAGGACTCTGCAAGCCCTCAGGGCGCCCCCTGGCTTGTGGGCCCCACAGGACTCCGCCAACCCTAATTTTTGCTCTATAAATTCCCAAATATTCCCAAACCAACATAAGCGTCAACCAAAATAGTTTTTCCACCGCCGCAAGCCTTCTTTTTCCGCGAGATCCCATCTTGGGGCCTTTTCCGGCATCCTGTCGGAGGGGGATTTGATCATGAAGGGCATCTACATCAACTCTATTGCCCTACCGATGAGGCGTGAGTAGTTTGCCACAGACCTACGGGTCCATAACTAGTAGCTAGATGGCTTCTTCTCTCTCTTTGATCTTCAATACAATGTTCTCCTTGATATTCTTGGAGTTCTATCTGATGTAATATTCTTTTGTGGTGTGTTTGTCGAGATTCGATGAATTGTGGATTTATGATCAGGTTATCTATGAATATTATTTGAGCTTTTACAAAATTCTTGTATGCATGATTTGATATCTTTGTATTTCTCTTCGAATTATTGGTTTGGTTTGTCCAACTAGATTGGTTTTTCTTACAATGGGGAGGTGCTTAGCTTTGGGTTCAATCTTGCGGTGTCCTCACCCAGTGACAAAGTAGGGGTAGCGAGTCACGTATTGTATTGTTGCCATCAAGGGTAAAAAGATGGGTTTTCATCATATTGCTTGAGTTTATCCCTGTACATCATGTCATCTTACTTAAGGCATTATTCCGTTCTTATGAACTTAATACTCTAGATGCATGCTGGATAGCGGTCGATGTGTGGAGTAATAGTAGTAGATGCAGGCAGGAGTTGGTCTACTTGACACGTACGTGATGCCTATATTCATAATCATTGCCTTGGATATCGTCATAACTTGTGCTTTTCTATCAACTAGCAAAGTGGCCCGCTCAATTGCGTGGGCTAGAAATTTATGAAATTGTTTTACATAGGCAATATATTGCCCATCATAGATCCATTTATATTATTATTCAATTAGTGTTGTCTTTCACAAGAATTTTGTAAACTCAGATATGTCACAAAAAATGGCTATTCACTCTCGCAAAAGAATGTTCAGGAAATTGCTCAAATATGGTTGTAAAGAGAATGGAAAACTATTACTAAAGATGTAACGATTAGTTTTATTGTCCATGGTAGAGAAAATATATAATTTGTTATTTTAGAATTACATCAAAAATATAAAATTGTACCATCAGATCATTAAAACCATCTGCATCCTTAAGTTATATGTGAGTGTAAGCTTAACCAAATACTTGTCATGACAAATATTATGCCAAGAACCATCGGTAAACATTAGGCTCTTAGCATCCATGTACTAAAACTCCTAACGTTGCATGAAAGCATATGGAAGGCAAATCGACAACCATAAGCTTAACTTATCTAATGTTTAGATAATATTCTTGAAAATACTGATGCAAATGCAATAAAATGTATAGTGTTGTGAACTACTTTCATGAAAATAATTTGTTCACAAAGTAATTGATAATTTGAACAGTCCACAAATAGGTACTTCAAAGACATTTTGCACATGTATTATCTAGCATTCTCGTGCATTCCATTCATCATCTTACTTGTGTGTGCATAATAATAAAAGGATGCACCATCTCCAAATGTTAGTCAATCTATGTCGATGACATATTTATATTCTCTAAAATCGATGTGGATAGGAAAGGACCATAAACAATCGATTAATATATGAACTTGTATCATGTAGGTAAAAGGACTATGCACAACGAATAGTTGACTTCTTTTCATAGTGTGTTTATACTTTCGCTAATTCCCTTGTTTGCAAAGAAAACATAGTTTAATTAGGAAACGTTTTGCTATATACATTGACCTTATATCGATACTGAGTTACACTTCAAGAATTATCATGTTCTACGTGAAACTAATTATAATAATTGCCTAAGTTGAAAAGAACATCATTCTCTCACTCTTTATTAAGTAGTATAAGAACAGAACAATGGTACTACACTAGTTCTCTATTTCACATAAGGTTTTTGACTAAGAAGTATCTAAAAGAGTACAAATTTGGCTTATGCAGTACTATAGTAATTTTGCATGTTGCAGAAGTTGTTCCCTAAATTTGAGTGGAAATTATCACAATACAAACCTTGCTTTAAGTAAAAAAACATGATACATCCCTAGCCATGAAGCCACCAACAGCTATAAGAACCATATACTTGTGAAAAATGGGTATACAAATACCTTTTTATGCACGATCTAGATTAAGTCAAGGGGATTTTATCATATGAAAATAACCCCATATAGCATGTTCAATATCCCGTTGAATCTTTAGAGCTCTTTACTTGCTCTATTAAACAAAAATTCAAGTATTTCAAGATACTCTAGATAGTGGTATATACAAACATCCTAGACTGAACTGGTCACTGTACTGAGATGAACATTTTCCAAATTTTGACAATTGGAACGCATATATGCAAAGATTATTTGGGAATTTCATTGTCTTAATGAAAAATTGGAAAAGTTAACCATATAAGTGAGAGAACATCAAATACTCTAAAGAAAACATGAATCTTGTAAAGAGATTTATGTGACGCCCCAAGACCGATGTGCCAGGTGTCCTCCGCTTATTTGTTGTTGTTGGCTTGTCATTTGCTTGCGTGTTGCATCTTATCATGTCATCATGTCCATTGCATCATCATGTTTTCAAAACTTGCATCCGTCCCGGCCTCCTCGTTCTCTCCGTTGTCCGTTCTGAGCCCAGACACACTTGCACGCGCCCGCGGCATGTCCGAAATAGTATTTTATAAGTGGCCGGAAAATGTTCTCGGAATGGGATGAGAGTTGACGTGTGGTCTTATTATAGTGTAGATAGACCGCCTGTCAAGTTTCATCGCATTCGGAGATCGTTTGATGCCCCAACGGATAACTATAGCGGCATTATAGTCGGTCTATCGTCGGACGTTTTCGGTCTCCGGAAACCTTGCCGGGTTGCTTTCCCCCCTCTCTCTTCTCAGTCCAACCACACACTTGACCTCGTTCACCTAACCCTCTCTGCACAGTGCATCGACTCCTCGCGCGCGTGCCCGAAAAGTTGTCCCGGACCCGACCCGGACAGTCGTTACCATTGTGTCCGGATCATCCCCAAACGTCTACAAAACGTCTCCATTTTGTTATTTGGACTTCCTAACATATTTTTTCACGACCGTCCGATTCCGATCGAAGGGACCAAATTCCCCTATCCAAAAATCCACTTACTATATATAGACCCCTAACCTAATCTGGACAAAACCCTAAAATCTAGGGACCTATCCCATCCTCCCAGTCGCGCCACCACTCCACCAAATCCCCATCGGGATCCATCCCTCCCCAACCATCGCTCGCCACCTACAGCCAACCAGTGCATCCCCACCTCTCCTCGATTCTAGCCTCATCCGCATCCCCGCCTCCTCTTTCGCTCAATCTTCCCCGCAGCCAGCCGGCGCCCGATCCAGGATGGATCGAGGCCACGGCCTCACACGCCTCTGCTTCCCCTGCCTCGCGTGATCCCTGCTCATCCCGAGCACCGGCCGTGCCGCCTCTTCTTCTACTTCACGCTGCTGCCTCGTCAGCTCAGCTGCCGGCGACCAGGGCCAGCAGGCTGCCGTCCCTCTCCGCCTTCTCCTTCCTTCCCTCCTCACGTTGCTCCTCCCTGACTGTTTCTCCCTCGTCTCGTCGTTCCTCGCAAGGAACCATGGCTGCTACCCCGAACCTCTCGTGCCGCCATCCCCGTCGTCAGCCGCCTCGAGCCACCCCGTCGCCAGCCAAGTCACTGCTTCGCGTCGCGACGCCCCTGAGCCCATCTGCTGCTCCTCTACGTCCCGCCGCTTCTCTGCTTCCTAGGAGACCTCGACGAGAGCCTCGCTCGCGCCCCTTTGTTCCGTCGCCGGATCCCTCGCGTCAAGTCCGGCGCCTGTTGCCGTCACCCCGGCGAACCGCGCGCGTAGTTCGTGCGTTGTCATGCCCGTTGACCAAGTTCTCGGCTTCGTCCTGTTCGAGGGAGACGGCCGAGCGATGCCCAGATCCGCGCCTGGACCATTTCCTGTGCCAAGGCCCAGTGCAGCCGCCACCCTCAGCCGGCCTGTTGGCCCAATGTGAGGCTCCAGTTCCCCTGCTCCTATTGGGCCAGATAGATGCGGCCCATTGGTGTTTTTTTCCTAGTTCTAAGATTCTGCTATTTATCCCAAGTTTTATAGATTTGCAGAAAACCCCCTGCTGTTCATGCATATAATAACTTTCAAACCGTGCATCGGATTAAAATAATTTATATATGAAACTTGCTTAAAATTATGTGTAGATTACTAATATGCCAATTTCTGGCCATGTTAAAATGTTTAAAATGATGTTTGCATTATTTTGCTCCTATGCCATGTTAAAATGTTTTAATTCATAACTATTTAACCGTAGCTCGGTTTTAATTAATCTTTATATGTAAATGGGGTAGAATTTTGCCTAGTTTAACATGGTGACATTGCTTTGCATGTTTAACAACTACAAAATATGGTTTAGGGCAGAACAGCACCAAATCTAAAATATGCATATGGGGATTTACCGGAATTTGTTGTTCGTTGTTCCCGGCCTCATTTAACCTTGACTAGATACGTAGTTTTCATTTGCTTCACCCTCTTGACATGTTTAACAACATTTAATATTTTGGGTACATAAACGAGATCGAACTAAATAACTTGAATGTGGTGTTTCGTCAATATGCAACGGAGTTGCATATTGTGCTCCACTTAATTTGTAGAATTGCTTGTGCATTTTGCCATGCCATGCTTCGTTAAACCGGACATGCATCATACTTGATTGTGCATCGTGCCATGTTGATGTGTTGGTTGTTTACTATGTTGTTTGCTTCTTTCCGGGTTGCTTCTCGCGTTAGCTTCGGTTTCGTTCCGGAGTTGTGAGTTTTGGTTCGACTTCGTCCGTTTGTCTTCTTCATGGACTCGTTCTTCTTCCTTGCGGGATTTTAGGCAAGATGATCATACCCTCGAAATCACTTCTATCTTTGCTTTCTAGATGCTCGCTCTTTTGCTATGCCTATGCTGCGATACCTACCACTTGCTTATCATGCCGCCTATATTGTTGAACCAAGCCTCTAACCCACCTTGTCCTAGCAAACCGTTGTTTGGCTATGTTACCGCTTTGCTCAGCCCCTCTTATAGCGTTGTTAGTTGCAGGTGAAGATTGAAGTTTGTTCCTTGTTGGAACATGGAAATGTTGTTCCTTGTTGGAACATGGTTACTTGTTGGGATATCACGATATATCTTATTTAATTAATGCATCTATATACTTGGTAAAGGGTGGAAGGCTCGGCCTTATGCCTGATGTTTTGTTCCAGTCTTGCCGCCCTAGTTTCCGTCATATCGGTGTTATGTTCCCGGATTTTGCGTTCCTTACGCGGTTGGGCTATTATGGGAACCCCTTGACAGTTCGCCTTGGATAAAACTCCTCCAGCAATGCCCAACATTGGTTTTACCATTCGCCACCTAGCCTCTTTTTCCCTTGGGTTTCGCGGACTCAAGGGTCATCTTTATTTTAACCCCCCCGGGCCAATGCTCCTCTGAGTGTTGGTCCAAACTAGAGCCCTGTGCAGCGCCCCCTCGGGGAAACTCAAGGTTTGGTTTTAGTTGTATGGAGCGCTCATCTGAGTGTGCCCTGAGAACGAGATATGTGCAGCTCCTATTGGGATTTGTCGGCACATTCGGGCGGTGTTGCTGGACTTGTTTTATCATTGTCGAAGTTGTCTTGTAGAACCGAGATACCGAGTCTGATCGGCATGTCTCGGGAGAAGGTATATCCTTCATTGACCGTGAGAGCTTGTGATGGGCTAAGTTGGGACACCCCTACAGGGATTTGAACTTTTGAAAGCCGTGCCTGCGGTTATGGGCAGATGGGAATTTGTTAACGTCCGGTTGTAGAAAACATGAAGTTGACCTTAATTAAAATACATCAACCGCGTGTGTAACCGTGATGGTCTCTTTCCGGCGGAGTCCGGGAAGTGAACACGGTGTTGGAGTTATGCTTGACGTAGGCTGTTCTAGGATCACTTCTTGATCATAGTTTCTCGATCGTGCTTTGCCTTCTCTTCTCGCTCTCATTTGCGTATGTTAGCCACCATATATGCTAGTCGCTTGCTGCAGCTCCACCTCATACATTTACCTTACCCATAAGCTTAAATAGTCTTGATCGCGAGGGTGTGAGGTTGCTGAGTCCCCGTGACTCACAGATACTTCCAAAACCAGTTTGCAGGTGCCAATGTTACCGAGCAGGTGACACAACCAAGCTCAAGGAGGAGCTCGATGAAGATCTTGTCCTTTATGTTGATCCGCTTCCAGTTGATCAGTAGTGGAGCCCAGTTGGGGTCGATCGGGGATATGTGTAGCATTTGGGGTAGTCTTCTTTTATTTTGGTTCCGTAGTCGGACCTTGTGTGTATCTAGATGATGGAATGTTTTATTCATGTAATTGTGTGAAGTGGCGATTGTAAGCCAACTATGTATCTCTTTCCCTTATGTATTACATGGGTCGTGTGAAGATTACCTCACTTGCAACATTGCTTTCAATGCGGTTATGCCTCTAAGTCGTGCTTCGACACGTGGGAGATATAACCGCATCGAGGGCGTTACAAGTTGGTATCAGAGCTTTCCCCGACCTTAGGAGCCCCATTACTTGATCGAACTAGCAGCCGAGTTGAGTCTAGAAAAATGTTTTGAGTCTTTTAGGAATTATATATCGGAGAGTTTAGGAATTCTTTACTCCCCAGTCCCTTCATCGCTCTGGTGAGGCATCCTAACGTAGAGTTTTGACTCTTCTCTTCTCAAATTTCACTAAAATTTTTTTAGGATCACGCGGGTATCTTGGAATCGTTCCGATGGTTTTGTGATGAGAACATTGTTCTTTGTGCCTCCTGACATTTAGGGGTTGTGGCAGTGTCCCGGGGAGTTGAGCTCCGAGGTGTTGTCGTCACAATTTTATCGTTGCAGTTCTGGAATACCTGAGTTTAGTTCGCCGACATCGAAAATCTTTTTTATGCAGTTGTTGGTGAGATAACCTCGACGCCACCCAGTACTGGGGCGGGAGTTCGGGAGTATTGCCATAACTCGTATAACGGATGCTTTTCGAAGGTTGAGGTAGACGATTTCCGAAGGTTTCTTGGTTATGTGTTGAAGGATGGATACGGCTGGATGTAGGAATTGCTAGTTTTGGGTGAGATATTATGCTTCCCCTGTATCCCCAACACCTGATTGCATAACTGGAAAGTTTCGGGAGTTTATAAGTGGGAATTCAAGTACCTCTTAGGATACCTTTCCGACAGATGTATGATATGAAATTGGCGTTCGACGTCTAGTGGTCCGCCTATCCACAGTTGGTTTTACAGTGGTCTCGTTGTGTCTTAAAGAGTCCTTGGCTATGCCAACTCGGGGATGCTTCGTATGTCATGTGCACTGCCTTGTACATGATGGTGTTGTACGATCGAGCCAGTGTAGGCCCCACCACGAAAACTTTGGACGAAATCTCTATCATATGTTTGTTCCGGCTCATTCTGCAAGCCAACCCTTTGTTTTTGTTTCGAGTAGTGGTATTTGAGTTACTTCGAAGTCATATGTTGATTCCATACCCTTTCCCAAACGGTGTTCTCATACTCCTATGTGAATACTAATCCCTCATGATAATCGAGATTGTCATGTAAATCCTTTTTCACCGGCGTGTTTCTTTTCAAGTGGATCCGATTGTTTTCAACATCCGCTTGATCAAGTATCAGTTCTTCTCAAGGTGTTTGTTTCATCCGTCCCCAAGTTGCCTTTGTTTTTCCCGCCCACCCACCCGTTTTCTTCAAGGAATCCGATGTTTTAATCAAGTATCCTTTAAATTCTTGTGAAGTCTCTCCATTTCTTTTCCGTCAATGTTCTTATCCGGTGATTCTTAGGAAGATTCTAATGGAGCTTCAAGTTCGTCATTCTTCATTCTTTTCTTCTCCGGTGGATTCAAATCAAGCTTTGATGTTGATCATATCCTTTTATCGTTTCTAATACCTTCTCTTGCAGGTGCACCTCTAAATCATTAACTTTTCGTTATTCAATTGTTCCGGAGTGCTGAAGATATCTCGAAGATTCGTGTTTCCACTCTGCATTCGTTCAAGCTCTTTCGAGGTTGTTATCTCATTCAAGTCATTTAATTCAACTGGTGCAATCTCTCTTTGAAATCTTTTCAACGGTGTTCTTTTGAGTGGGCCCTAACCCACAGGTCTTTTCCCAGGATCTTACCTGACTCTTCTAATTTTACCAGAGCTATCCTAAATTCATTTCAAATTTGACGTAAGAATGATTCATCATCTGTCATATGTTTTTCTCCAAGATCTTTCAAATTCTTTTCATCTTTGGCTCAACCTATCCTCTTTTCTTCATTCCAGAGTGTCTAAATAATTCATGGTGGTGCTTCTCGTCGTCATTCTCGGATTTTGAAGACCGAAGAAGAGTTTCTCTTTAATCTTGCTCCATTATCTTCAAGATTCATGGTGCTAGCCTTATGCCGTCCCCTCATAATTGTTTTCGTTCGTGATAATTCTTTTCACCCATCCGGAGCAATTCAGGAGTCTTTTCAGTTTGATTCTTCGGAGCCCATCATCTCATAATTATTCATTCCAGCTTTCAGCTCTCGTTCTCCAAATCATACCGGTGCATCATTCAAGTATTCTCTTATCAGCTCGTGATCTCTTCGTTCTCATGTATCTAAATTCTCTCAAGCATCTTCGTTCAATTACTAAATTCTTCCCGGTGTCTTCCTTATCTTTTCTTTGTTCATTTTTAATTCTTACGGTGGTTCGCTCAAGATTCTTCTTCCTTCATTTATCATATCAATTTATTCGTTGTTTCAACTCTTATGGTGGTTTTTGAAGATCTTCCCAAGTTTGTGCTATATCTATCTTAATCCTTTCTACGAGAATAAGTAGTATGCCAAAATCCATTGCTTGTCATCAATTTGAATTGGTGAAGGATAAGCATAATGTAATTCTTATTATTGTTTCATCCAAGTGATTTAATTCCTTATTCCGGAGGTTCATCAAAATTCTTGATTTCAGTTGTTTCAGCTTTTCTTTTCCCGGAGTTCCTAGCTCTCGCAATTACATCACCGCGGAGATTCATTTAAATCATTGCAAGGCTTCAACCTTATTGTTTTCATCCTCCATTTCGATTGATTATTTCTTTTATTTCCGGAGTTCTCATAAAGGTTCTACATGATGGTTCATCAAGGATTTATATTCCTTCTCGAAGTGTTCATCGAGATTCTTTTCTAAGGAGCTCAAGCATTATTCATCTTGCATCCGGAGTGCAATTCTTTCTACCGTATCATTGGAGGTGGTATTATGTCATTCTTGATAATTTGGGTTCATGTTTCATGATTCACATGTTGTTAGGAATGAGGTATTTTAAATCCATCATTCTCTTCTTTGAAGTTATATTGGGTCATATTTCACCTAAAGCCTTCCCTAAGGATTGTTGCTATCTATGGTGTTTATAAATGACCCACGTTATTCATCTACCCTCCCGGTGAAATAAGTTTCTCGTCTCCTTGTTCTTTCCAATCAAATCTATTCCGTGAGTGGCAAGTTGTCACCTCATAATTTTGGGGTATCTTCTATAAGTCCATATCAAGCTTATCTTTTCGTTGTTGGTTTTTCCAACAACTCCGTTCGACCCTTCTCCTAAAGATGCCTTTTCAAACTCTTTTGTGGCAGAAATTGGCATTTTCTTCTCAATTCTCCTATTTCAATTATCTATCTTCTATTCTTTCGTTCCGGAGACTTTGTGATGTTGCTCTCTTCAACCCATCTTTTCGTTTTGTCAGGATCGTGTTCTTTTCTTGGTTTATCCTTTTAAACCGGAGTGTTGTGCCATTTTGCTCAAGTTCTTTTCGCCTTATCAAGCCTTGCACCTCTTTTCTACCAGAGTGCTGTATGAGATCTTTGTTACCCCTTGTTCCTTTCATTCAATAGTTCCAGAGGCAGTGTGTTGTGATTTCATCAAGTATCTTCTCATCTTATCAAGTTCTTACTCAATTCCTTTTCTTTTCAATCGGAGTGCTGCCCAAAGTTGTTCTTCCTTGTTCATCTTTACTAACGGAGTGTTTTCAACTTCGCTCATCTCTGTTGTATTCTTTCTTTCAATTTGTTCAACTTTTCAAGGTTTCTTTGGTTTCACTCATTTGTCAAAGAAGCAACTTAGTTTTACCTCTTCTTTTTCTCTCCCGTTTTCCCTCCGGTGCCATTCTAGATCTCGGGACGAGATCCTCTCGTAGTGGTGGAGTGTTGTGACGCCCCGAGACCGATGTGCCAGGTGTCCTCCGCTTATTTGCTGTTGTTGGCTTGTCATTTGCTTGCGTGTTGCATCTTATCATGTCATCATGTGCATTGCATCATCATGTTTTCAAAACTTGCATCCATCCCGGCCTCCTCGTTCTCTCCGCTGTCCGTTCTGAGCCCAAACACACTTGCACGCGCCTGCGGCATGTCCGAAATAGTATTTTATAAGTGGCTAGAAAATGTTCTCGGAATGGGATGAGAGTTGACGTGTGGTCTTATTATAGTGTAGATAGACCGCCTGTCAAGTTTCATCGCATTCGGAGATCGTTTGATGCCCCAACGGATAACTATAGCGACATTATAGTCGGTCTATCGTCGGACGTTTTCGGTCTCCGGAAACCTTGCCGAGTTGCTTTCCCCCCCTCTCTCTTCTCAGTCCAACCACACACTTGACCTCGTTCGCCTAACCCTCTCTGCATAGTGCATCGACTCCTCGCGCGCGTGCCCGAAAAGTTGTCCCGGACCCGACCCGGACAGTCGTTACCATTGTGTCCGGATCATCCCCAAACGTCTACAAAACGTCTCCGTTTTGTTATTTGGACTTCCTAACATCTTTTTCCGTGACCGTCCGATTCCGATCGAAGGGACCAAATGCCCCTATCCAAAAATCCACTTACTATATATAGACCCCTAACCTAATCTGGACAAAACCCTAAAATCTAGGGACCTGTCCCATCCTCCCAGCCGCGCCGCCACTCCACCAAATCCCCATCGAGATCCATCCCTCCCCAACCATCGCTCGCCACCTACAGCCAACCAGTGCATCCCCACCTCTCCTCCATTCCAGCCTCATCCGCATCCCCGCCTCCTCTTTCGCTCAATCTTCCCTGCAGCCAGTCGGCGCCCGATCCAGGATGGATCGAGGCCACGGCCTCGCACGCCTCTGCTTCCCCTGCCTCGCGTGATCCCTGCTCATCCCGAGCACCGGCCGTGCCGCCTATTCTTCTACTTCACGCCGCTGCCTCGTCAGCTCAGCTGCCGGCGACCAAGGCCAGCAGGCTGCCGTCCCTCTCCGCCTTCTCCTTCCTTCCTTCCTCACGTTGCTCCTCCCTGACCGTTTCTCCCTCATCTCGTCGTTCCTCACAGGGAACCATGGCTGCTGCCCCGAACCGCTCTTGCCGCCATCCCCGTCGTCAGCCGCCTCAAGCCACCCTGTCGCCAGCCAAGTCACTGCTTCGCGTCGCGACGCCCCTGAGCCCCTCTGCTGCTCCTCTACGTCCCGCCGCTGCTCTGCTTCCTAGGAGACCTCGACGAGAGCCTCGCTCGCGCCCCTCTGTTTCGTTGCCGGATCCCTCACGTCAAGTCCGGCGCCCGCTGCCGTCACCCCGGCGAACCGCGCGCGCACTCCGCGTGTTGTCATGCCCGTTGACCAAGTCCTCGGCTTCGTCCTATTCGAGGGAGACGGCCGAGTGATGCCCAGATCCGCGCCTGGACCATTTCCTGTGCCAAGGCCCAGTGCAGCCGCCACCCTCAGCTGGCCTGTTGGTCCAATGTGAGGCTCCAGTGCCCCTGCTCCTGTTGGGCCAGACAGATGCGGCCCATTGGTGTTTTTTTTTTCAGTTCTAAGATTATGCTATTTATCCCAGGTTTTATAGATTTGCAGAAAATCCCCTGCTATTCATGCATATAATAACTTTCAAACCGTGCATCGGATTAAAATAATTTATATATGAAACTTGCTTAAAATTATGTGTAGATTACTAATATGCCAATTTCTTGCCATGTTAAAATGTTTAAAATGATGTTTGCATTATTTTGCTCCTATGCCATGTTAAAATGTTTTAATTCATAACTATTTAACCGTAGCTCGGTTTTAATTAATCTTTATATGTAAATGGGGTAGAATTTTGCCTAGTTTAACATGGTGACATTGCTTTGCATGTTTAACAACTACAAAATATGGTTTAGGGCAGAACAGCACCAAATCTAAAATATGCATATGGGGATTTACCGGAATTTGTTGTTCGTTGTTTCCGGCCTCATTTAACCTTGACTAGATACGTAGTTTTCATTTGCTTCACCCTCTTGCCATGTTTAACAACATTTAATATTGTTGGGTACATAAACAAGATCGAACTAAATAACTTGAACGTGGTGTTTCGTCAATATGCAACGGAGTTGCATATTGTGCTCCACTTAATTTGTAGAATTGCTTGTGCATTTTGCCATGCCATGCTTCGTTAAACCGGACATGCATCATACTTGATTGTGCATCGTGCCATGTTGATGTGTTGGTTGTTTACTACGTTGTTTGCTTCTTTCCAGGTTGCTTCTCGCGTTAGCTTCGGTTTCGTTCCGGAGTTGTGAGTTTTGGTTCGACTTCGTCCGTTTGTCTTCTTCATGGACTCATTCTTCTTCCTTGCGGGATTTCAGGCAAGATGATCATACCCACGAAATCACTTCTATCTTTGCTTGCTAGATGCTCGCTCTTTTGCTATGCCTATGCTATGATACCTACCACTTGCTTATCATGCCTCCTATATTGTTGAACTAAGCCTCTAACCCACCTTGTCCTAGCAAACCGTTGTTTGGCTATGTTACCGCTTTGCTCAGCCCCTCTTATAGTGTTGTTAGTTGTAGGTGAAGATTGAAGTTTGTTCCTTGCTGGAACATGGAAATGTTGTTCCTTGTTGGAACATGGTTACTTGTTGGGATATCACGATATATCTTATTTAATTAATGCATCTATATACTTGGTAAAGGGTGGAAGGCTCGGCCTTATGCCTGGTGTTTTGTTCCAGTCTTGCCGCCCTAGTTTCCGTCATATCGGTGTTATGTTCCTGAATTTTGCGTTCCTTACGCGGTTGTGCTATTATCGGAACCCCTTGACAGTTCGCCTTGGATAAAACTCCTCCAGCAATACCCAACATTGGTTTTACCATTTGCCACCTAGCCCTCTTTTCCCTTGGGTTTCCGGAGCCCGAGGGTCATCTTATTTTAAACCCCCCCCCCCCGGGCCAGTGCTCCTCTGAGTGTTGGTCCAACTCGTCAGCCGCCGGTGGCCACCAGGGGCAACTCTGGGCTGGCCTACCGGAAGTTAAGACAATCTGAGTGTGCCCTGAGAACGAGATATGTGCAGCTCCCATCGGGATTTGTAGGCACATTCGGGCGATGTTGCTGGATTTGTTTTAACTTGTCGAAGTGTCTTGTAGAACCGGAATACCGAGTCTGATCGGAATGTCTCAGGAGAAGGTCTATTCCTTTGTTGACCGTGAGAGCTTGTCATGGGATAAGTTGGGACTCCCCTGCAGATTTGAACTTTCGAAAGTCGTGCCCGCGGTTATGGGCAGATGGGAATTTGTTAATGACCGGTTGTAGATAAATTGAACATTAACTTAATTAAAATGAATCAATAGTGTGAGTTACCGTGATGGTCTCTTTCCGGCGGAGTCCGGGAAGTGAACACGGTGTTGGAGTTATGCTTGACGTAGGCTGTTCTAGGATCACTTCTTGATCATAGTTTCTCGATCGTGCTTTGCCTTCTCTTCTCGCTCTCATTTGCGTATGTTAGCCACCATATATGATAGTCGCTTGCTGCAGCTCCACCTCATACATTTACCTTACCCATGTCGGTGTACTAGAGTAGGGGTACCCTAGTATCCCGAACTTGTGCACGGGCAGTCGCAGTGTCCCGCAGCAAGGCTTGCGGGTGACCGCCAAGGTCCTCCGTGGTTCCTTTGGAGCCATTCAAGAACAAAGTATCCAAGCCAAGGAGACAAGACCCCGGCAAGAGGAGCTTGCCGGGAAGGCCAACCAAGGCACCTCAAGGAACTTGCCGCGACGCGCCACGCGCCCCGGCAAGGCCCAGTGAGCGACAAGCTCCCAGACGTGACAAGACAACGACCACGGCAAGCCACCACTCCGCGCCCGCGCTCCAGCACATCCACCAACGTGTCGCTCTGGGACCCTTCCAGGCGTACGTGGCAGGAGGCTGTGCAGCCAGGGGTGCACGGTGGCAAGCGACGCTGACAAGATTGCCATCGTGGCAAGCGGTGGCGTCCCTGGCGGTCCCTTTTGCACTGTTTAGGCGACACAGACGGGCATTTAATGCCCTTGTCCCCTGCCGTCAGGGTTAGGTATGATACACTATAGCAGGTAGCTGTACCTACTGCAGCACCTTTCCATTTTTACCCTTGTCTACGTTGCCACCTGCCGGTGACCCCTTGAGCATATAAAAGGAGGCCCATGCGCAACGTAGAGGAGGTGAGCTGGTTAACAGGCTAGCTAGTTAGCTGGTTAGGAGAACACTCTTGCTCGGTCTCGTTAGCTGCTGGTGTGCACTGTAGCACTCCGCGCTCCCGAGCAAGAAATCAATACAAACCACAAAGCAGGAGTAGGGTTTTACGCATCTGTGCGGCCCGAACCTGGGTAAACCGCTCGCGTGCTTCGCCTTGATCCGCTCTTTGCACGATCTCCGCCCCCGCCGAACCGAAAGGGACTCGGCCCGCCGGTCCCATAGGTGTTCGCGGATAAGTCCCCCGACATCTTTGGCGCGCCAGGTAGGGGGCGTCGAGGTTGTGTGAACCAGATCCGGCGTTCGCGCGAGCTAGATCTTCATCATCTTCATTGACATGCCGCCGAAGAAGAAGGCTTCGGAGGCGGCTGCTCCGTCCGCGCCGAACCCACCATCGCCAGAGCAAGCGGCTGATGGGGCAGGTGCCGGCGGAAGAACGGGCGTCGACGAGGGAGCTCACGGTGCTGCCAGGTCCAAGGACAAGGCTGCGTTGCCCATCGACAGCGTAGCCGGCTCCCACAACGACCGGGCGCACTCCAAGACCTCGGCGTCCATACATGCACCGCGCCCATCTCAGGAGGCGCGGGACCGGTAGCGTCATGGTACCCATGGTACCATGCGTTTGCTAGACCAAGATCGAGCTGGTGGATCTCGGAGCGCTCAGGACCACCATGCACACCAACATGCTGGCGTGAGCGAGACACGGTCGCCTAGACGGGATACTGCTCCTTCTAACGTGGTTAGAAGTCCGAGCATATCCCGCTCCTCGCACCGTTCGCCACGGCCACCCGCCACTGCAGCAGAAGCTTTGGTGCGAGCTCAACTGCTCCTAGACTACCCTCCAACGGCAGACAAGATTGACGACTGGAGGGCCACCATTCAGAGTCTCATCGGCTTCGCCAACGGCGACGCCCAACGGCAGCCGGGCACGTCGCTGCCGCGGCAAGTCAGCCAGGCACAAGCCGGTGGCGACAAGACCGGTGGGGGTGCAACCACTGTGCACTCTCCGCCCTGAAGGCCAAGATCGCCGACTCACCGGATCCACCTCGACAGCGACTCCACCGCGTCATCAGATCCACGAGCTCATCGCGATCAGCGCCAAGTTCTTCACGAACGACAACAAGAAGACGCTCGTATTCGCATCGAGCGCCGAAGAGAAGCGCAACGTCAATCAGACCAGCGCGCTGGGCCCTCTGTCGACATGCATGCGCCAGGGGAACCAGGCGACTTGCCGTACGCGGTAGGTTGCCCTGCATTTACCCGTGAGCTGCGGCAAGTCTAGTGGCCCAGCATGAAGAATTTCAAGCCAGACGTACCGGAGAAGTACGACGGCAAGTCGCATCCGTCGGAGTTCCTCAGCATCTACACCATCGCGATGCAGGCTGCCGGGGGACGGGACGACAAGATCCTTGCCAACTACTTCCCACTGGTGCTCAAGCCCAACGTCAGATCCTAGCTCATGCACTTGCCGGACAACTCCATATCCTCCTGGGCAGACCTTTGCCATCAGTTTGTCGGCGCCTTTACAGGCGGCCACAAACCTCATGGCCAAGAGAGTGACCTTTATCTGCTCGCCCAGAAGGAAGGAGAGCCTCTGCGCAAGTACATTCAGAGATTCAGCCGTGTACAGCACAACATCCCAGATGTCCACCCCGCCGCGGTCATCAGCGCGTTCCATCAGAACGTGCGTAACCGCATGATGCAGGAGGAGATGGCGATGTGCAAGATCAGAGACGTCAGTGAGCTGTATGCCCTGGCCGACAAGTGTGCACGTGCTGAGGAAGGAAGGAGACTCCCCGGAGAGAATACGGGAGCAGGAGGATCTGACAGTGAGGATGCTGCCCCGGCAAAGAAAAACCGGCGACAGAATAGGAAGAAGAAAGGCAAAGATGTGCTAGTCGTTGAGCAGTCCGGCAACGAAGGTGGCGCCAAAAAAGCCAATGTTGGTAGCTCCGGCAAGGAGGTTGCCGCATGCACCAACTGTCAGGCTGTGGCGGTCGCCGACAAGCAGGACGGCTCCGACAAACAGTACTGCAAGATCCACCGCACCAAGGGCCATGACCTCCAGAGCTGCAAGAAGGTCGAGCAGCTTGTCCAGCAACAAAAGGCTGAGTACGAGCGACGCAACAAGGAGAGGGCCCAAGGTGGCGATGGAGAATTCGGCAAGAAGCGCGCCGGCCGGGGAGGACGCCGCGGCAAGGCCAAGCAGCGGCAAGGAGACAGACCTCCCCGCGGCCGCGACAAGGATGAAGATGACGACGACGACGAAGACATGGATGATGTCGAGACCAGTGAGCAGGAGTTCCAGAAAGCCACAGAGGTCTTGTGCGTTGACGGTGGTGCTTCTCTGCATACTTCGCACCGCCAGCTCAAGCAGTGGGTGCGGGAAGTCAATGCAACAGAACCACCCGTCGAATCACGCAAGCTTCTGAAATGGTCCAGCACGCCTATCATCTTTGATATTGAGGACCACCCTGATCGCACAACTGCGGTCGGGTGTTTGCCGATGTTGGTTTCACCAACTATCCGCAACCTCAAGGTCACTAAGATGCTAGTTGACGGCGGGGCCGGCTTGAACCTGATCTCCTCCGCTGTACTCCAGAAACTCCAGATCCCTGACAGCGAGCTTGAAGAGACCGGCACATTCCAAGGAATCAATCCGGGAAGGAGCAAGCCGAAGGGGAAGGTCACGTTGCCAGTTACATTTGGCAGCGAGCTGAATTTTAGGACTGAGAGGGTCACTTTTGACGTTGCCGATATTCCATTGCCTTACAATGGGATACTTGGCCGTCCAGCACTCACCAAGTTCATGGCAGCCTCTCACTATGCATACAACATGCTGAAGATGCCAGGCCCGATAAGCGTCATCTCTGTCCCCGGCGACAAGAAAGATGCTCTTATCTGCGCCGACAAGATCTACCGGGAAGCGGCAGCCGCAACAGACTGCAAGTCACTTGCCGTTGAAGCTCCCGGGGGGAAGAAGACCAAGTCCGGCAAGAGTTCTGATGCCCACTCCGGCAAGTGCACCTCTTCGGAGTGCTGCGCTGCCATCGAGGAGGCACCATCGAGCTCCACCGGCAAGTGTAAGAAGACGATGGCAGCTCCGCCAGAGACGAAAAAGGTGTCCGCCAAGGAGGACGGCACTGGTGGTACCTTCACCATCAGTGCCACTCTCGACCCTAAATAGGAAAGCGCGCTCATTGCTTTCCTACGGGCGAATGTCGATGTGTTTGCGTGGCAACCGTCTGACATCCTCGGTGTTCCTAGGAAAGTAATTGAGCACCACCTTGCCGTTTGTCCTCATGCGCGGCCCGTCAAGCAGAAGATCAGGAAGCAAGCAGTGGAGCGCCAAGAATTCATTGCAGAAGAGATCAAGAAGTTGGAAGCAGCAGGCCTTGTCAGAGGAGTGCTCCATCCTACGTGGTTGGCCAATCCTGTAGTCGTGCGCAAGGCAAACAGGAAATGGAGACTTTGTATCGATTTCACTGATGTTAACAAAGCTTGTCCCAAAGACCCATTTCCTTTGCCGCGCATTGACCAGATTGTTGACTCCACAGCCGGATGTGATTTGCTTTCATTTCTTGACGCATACTCAGGATATCATCAGATCTTCATGGCAGAAGAGGATGAGGAGAAGACCGCATTTATTACTCCATGTGGCACGTACTGTTTCGTACGGATGCCTTTCGGATTAAAAAATGCTGGTTCAACGTTTGCAAGAGTAGTTCATGTCGCTCTTGAGCCGCAGATACACAGAAATGTGGAAGCATACATGGATGACATAGTAGTCAAGAGCAAGGATAGAGCAACCCTGATTCAAGATTTAGACGAGACCTTTGCAAATCTGCGCAAGATCAGCCTCAAGCTCAACCCAGAGAAGTGTGTGTTTGGAGTTCCCTCCGGCAAGCTTCTCGGGTTCTTCGTATCTCAGCGGGGAATCGAAGCCAATCCCGACAAGATCAAGGCCATTGAGCAGATTGAAGCACCAAAGCGCGTCAAGGATGTACAAAGACTTGCCGGTTGCGTGGCTGCTCTCAGCAGGTTTATCTCTAGGTCTGCTGAGCGCGCCCTGCCATTTTTCAAATTATTGAAAAAGGCAGGTCCAATGAAATGGACTCCGGAAGCGGAGGCTGCGCTGCAAGACTTGAAGAGATACCTGTCCTCCCCTCCAATACTTGTCGCACCTAAGCCACAAGAGAAGTTGCTGCTGTACATAGCGGCAACCAATCAAGTGGTTAGTGCTGCGTTAGTAGCAGAGAGGGAGGCAGATGACGAGCCAGCAACCACGGCAAGCACATCCAGCGACAAGCAGGGGGCTTCCCCGACAAGCTCTGGTCCCGACAAAGATGAATCTGCGCAGATGCACGAGGAAATACAGAAGAAAATGGTGCAGCGCCCAGTTTACTTTGTCAGCTCCCTTCTGCAGGGGGCTAGGTCAAGGTACTCTGGCGTGCAGAAATTGCTTTTCGGCCTTCTCATGGCCTCGAGAAAGCTGCGCCATTACTTCCAAGCACATGAGATCACAGTTGTCACTCGCTTTCGCTGAAGAGGATACTACAGAATCCAGAAGCGACAGGCAGGATTGTTGAGTGGGCACTGGAACTGTCAAGCTTTGGCCTCAAGTTTGAAAGTACTTCAACTATCCAAAGCAGAGCATTGGCAGAATTCATAGCAGAATGGACGCCAACACCAGATGAAGAAATTCCAGAAACGAGCATCCCCGTCAAGGAAGCAGCAAAGAGTGGCTGATGTACTTTGATGGTGCCTTTTCGCTGCAAGGCGCCGGCGCTGGCGTGCTGCTTGTCGCACCCACCGGAGAGCACCTCAAGTACGTAGTCCAGATGCACTTTCCCAAGGAGCAAGCAACAAACAATACTGCAGAGTATGAAGGCTTGCTTGCCGGTCTCAGGATCGCGGCAGACCTTGGGATTAAGAAACTCATTGTCAGGGGTGACTCGCAGCTTGTCGTCCGGCAAGTGAACAAGAATTATCAGAGTCCGTTGATGGAAGCCTACGTCGACGAAGTGAGAAAGCTAGAAGAGCACTTTGACGGCCTACAGATGGAGCATGTTCCAAGAGCTCAGAACGCCATTGCCGATGGCCTGTCAAAGTGCGCCGCACTTAAGTTACCTGTGGAACCAGGGATCTTTGTGCTCAAGCTGACTCAACCGTCCGTAACGCCATCAACTGGACAGAGCAAGAAGAGGAAGTTGATTTCTGGTGACTATTTGCCGGCAGAGCTCCCCGAAGCCGCCGCCAAGAAGGTCCCCAAGATCAACGCCAAGTGCGCTGAGGAGCAGTCTGCTCCGGCAAGCCCCAGGGTTTGTTCCGTTGAAGCAGAAGCTCCCGACAAGTTTTGCTCCGGCAAACTTGCCGGGGAACGTCAAGCTCCGGCAGAACCGCAGATTCTTGCCGTAGAAGCGGACGTTCCCGCAGCAACAGATTTGCCTTGCGCTGAGGAGCAATCTGCTCCGGCAAACCCCAGGGTTTGTTCCGTTGAAGCAGAAGCTCCCGACAAGTTTTGCTCCGGCAAGCTTGCCGGGGAACGTCAGGCTCCGGCAGAGCCGCAGGTTCTCGCCGTAGAAGCGGATGTTCCCGCAGCAGCAGATTTGCCTTTAGTCCTTGTTGTCGAGCCACAAGCTCCAGCATGGGCACAGCAGATTGTCCATTTCCTTCAGACAGGAGAACTTCCCGAAGAGCAAGAAGAAGCGGAAAGAGTAGCCCGGCAGTCAAGTATGTACCAGTTTGTCGACAAGACACTGTACAGAAGAAGACTCAACGGTGTGAAATTGAAGTGTATTCACCGGGAAGACGGACAAAAGCTGTTGGCAGAGATACATGGAGGCATATGTGGTCACCACATTGGCGCAAGAGCACTTGTCGGCAAAGCATTCCGGCAAGGTTTCTTTTGGCCAACAGCCCTCCAGGATGCAACTGCACAAGTAACCAAGTGTGAAGCGTGCCAGTTCCATTCCAAGCAGATACACCAACCAGCTCAAGCTCTCCAGACGATCCCTTTATCCTGGCCATTTTCGGTCTGGGGGCTCGACATCCTCGGCCCCTTCCCCCGAGCAGTCGGGGGCTTTGAGTACTTGTACGTTGCAATCGACAAGTTCACAAAGTGGCCGGAAGTGGAACCAGTGAGGAAGGTGACAGCACAGTCAGCAGTCAAGTTCTTCAGGTCGATTGTTTGCCGCTTCGGGATCCCTAACAGGATAATCACCGACAACGGTACGCAATTTACGAGCCGCACCTTCATGCAGTACGTCCAAGATCTTGGCGCCAAGGTCTGCTTCGCTTCTGTTGCTCACCCGAGAAGCAACGGTCAAGCAGAGAGGGCAAATGCTGAAGTGCTGCACGGGCTCAAGACCAGAACTTTCGACAGGCTGCACAAGTGCGGAAGAAACTGGATCGAGGAGCTGCCGGTGGTTCTTTGGTCGATCAGGACGACGCCAAATCGAGCCACTGGCCAGACACCTTTCGCTCTAGTCTATGGAGCAGAGGCAGTTATCCCCACGGAACTCGTATACGGGTCACCTCGAGTGCTCGCTTATGATGAGCTTGAGCAAGAGCAGCTGCGACAAGATGACGCGCTGCTCCTTGAGGAAGATCGTCTTCAGGCTGCTGTGCGAGCTGCTCGCTACCAGCAAGCTTTGCGCCGCTACCATAGTCGCAAAGTTAACGCCAGAAGTCTCGAGGAAGGCGACCTTGTTCTTCGGCGTGTTCAGTTCGCCAAGAATTCCAACAAGTTGACGCCGAAGTGGGAAGGCCCTTACCGGGTGAAACGAGTCACTAGGCCCGGCGCTGTCCGCCTTGAGACCGAAGATGGCATTCCGGTGAGCAACTCCTGGAACATTGAGCATCTTCGTAAGTTTTACCCGTAAGGCGCGGTTGCCGGAACCCGTTCCGGCAACCACCTTTTGTACAAGTCTTGCCGCTGTTGCATGTAATCCTTTGTACAAAGCCGGGCGCAGACCCCGTGCATAAGTAAACCTCATGTGCTCCGCACATTTTGTCGATTTCATGCTTTTTATTTTTGGCATATATGATCTGACACTTTGTGCAGCACCTACTCCACGGTAAGCGATAACGAGCCGTAAGGCTCCGTATCTTTATTTTCTCGCCCACAAGTTTGCCGGGGGGGGGGGGGGGAAGGAGAAGATAATGGTATGGACCAGGCGTCGTTCAAGAAAGTCTTGCCTTGCCGGGAAGCAAACAACAGAAAAGCTAAGTTGCCAAAGTTTGAGCAGTCAGATTTTCTTTAAAATTTTAAGTTATCTTCCTTGAACGATCGTGCTTTGTATGGAAAACCTGTGCGCGGAGGAACCAGCTCGTAGCTAGTGGCGCCCTTACTTTGTTTCGAGTCCGCTCAACAACTTAAGTGAGCTGCGACTAGTTGTCGCGCCCTTACTTTGTTTCGAGTCCGCTCAACAACTTAAGTGAGCTGCGACTAGTTGCGACAAGGTTTCTTGTCGGCAGCGGCACCGCCAGCAGGCTGCTGACGTCCCGCACTCAGCGCTCGCGGCTCGGGTGCCTGCGCCGGCAAGTTCCCTAAAAGCGTAGGGTAAAAACATACAAAGCAAGGAGTCAAGTAAAGGGAATAACATTGCAATGGCTACCCAAAATAAAGTTATATTACAAAATAGCTTGTCGCAGCTCTAACAGATCGTTTTCATAACTTGATTGACAGCGACAAGAAAAAGGAGGAAACGGGCGGCCTAGTCTGCGCGATCGCCCTCAATCCTCTTGATCCCGCTCACCTTGTCCACAATGGGTGCGACAAGGGCCTTGAGCTCCTCCAGATCGGCATCCGGCGGCAAGGTCCTGAGGACATTGGTGAGGCGGAGGCCCGGGTTGCGGAAGGGCACCTTCATCAACACCTTTTGAAGGGCTCCCGCGCAGATCTTGCGCGACTCGTCGGCCAGCTGCTTTGGGATCCTCTCCCGGAGTCGCTGGAGGGCCGTCGCCACGCCCTTGAAGAACAAGACGAGCTTGGCGCTGGGTTGGAGGTTCTCGTCGGAGGGATACCCGAGATCCTCCATCCCCAGCTACGCCAGCTCCTTGTCGATGTCTGTGGCAGCATTCACAAGACTCTCCGTCCAGTGCTCCACATTTTCCCTGAAGGCATTCTGGGTGGTGGCAACACTTTCTAGCAGCGCCTTGTCGGCCTTGATCTCCTCCCTCAAGGCCGCCTCCTGCTTCTTGGCGCCGTCCAGAGTCTTGGTCAAAGCGGTCAGCTTCAACTCAAGATTCGCATTGGAGTCCTTGGCGGCGCTGAGCTCTTTGCCCTTCTCGGCGAGATCGGCCTCCAGCTGCGCCACCTTCGTCTCCAGCTCCTTCTTGGCGGCCTCGGCGGCAGCGGCAGCGTCCTCTGCTTGCCTAAGGGCTCCGCCAAGTCTTTCCTCGCGCGTGGCAAGCTCCTCCTCGTGGGCGTCAAGGTTGACCTTCCGCTGCGCCAGCTCGCCCTCCTCTGCAGATAGCTTCACAGCGGCAAGCCGCTGTTGCTCTTCGACTTCAGCTTTCTCGAGGAGGAAGGCCTTTTGCGCTTCGTCGAGTTCCTCCCGCTCCTCCGCCAGGGACTGGAGAGCTTCCCGATGGAAACCCACGAGCTCTTCCGCGTGCTTCTCGATATCTGCTCCCGCCTTCACGACAAGGGCCTCGCGGGATTCCAGCTTGGCTTGCCGCACGCGGTAGAGCGACAACAACTTCCACAGCAGCCGCTCCTCTTCAGGCTCATTGCTGCTGCTGCTCGGCGCGTCGACCAGCGTCAGTCCCGCGGAGGCAAGCACTTCCCCGTCGAAGATCTCTCCCTCGACCGGCGCCCTGGAGCTTGACGCCCAGGGGAGGTTGATGAAGACGTCGTCGCCGGCCTTCAAGTAGACGCCAGGCTGGGGCTCTTAGGAGCCGGGCGCTGCGGCAGCGGCGGACGGGTCGGCGGTCGGTGTAGCGCCTGGCGCTCCTGCGGCCTCAGGGCCATCAGTGCGATCGCCAGACCCCTCGCCAGCTGCTGCGGCGGCAGCCTTGGCGGCCTCTGCGCCGGCGGGATCGCCAGCGCCGGCTGCTTCTTCGGCGGCAACCTCGGTCTCCATCGGCTCCGTAGCAGATGGATCTGACAGCCGGAAAGGGGAGAAGAGTCGAGCAAAAATCCAATAAAAAGAAGATCAAGAGAAGAAGAACCCAGGGAAAGTTTTTCAGCGAAGGGATTACCTGTGCCGGGTTCTGCAGTCGTGGTCTCCGCCGTCGGGGGGCCGCTGGTGCTGTCCCTTGCCGGAGAACCCTCCCTTGCTGGAGACTTCTCCCTTACCGGGAAGCCCTCCCTTGCCGGAGAGTTCTCCCTTGGCTCCTGGTGGGGCTGCTCTGCTCCTACACAAATCAGCAATCAAATATCAGCAAAGAAAGAGTACCCATGTGCACCTCACAGCGGAAAGCAAATCATAAACTTACGCTGGGGGCTGCTCTGGAGAAGGGTTGCCGGGTCCGGCAAGGTTGTTTCGGGCGCGCCCCCCGCCGTCGCGGTGGGTTCGTCCTCGATGACGATCACCGGGACCTTGGCCCTCTTTGCTGCCCTCTGGGCTAGAGTCCTAATGAGGAACAAGTTCAGAATAAAATAAGTGAGATACAAGACAAACAGCAAGGATTGAAGAAACGCAAGTACAGCAAGAGAAGCTTACTCTTCTTCTTCTTCCTCGTCAGATCTGAACGCGGAGAAGTCGAAGTCCGGCGCGCGCCCGGCTCGAGGAGGCGGAGGAGAAGCTTCCCTTGGCCGCTTGGCGGGAGCAGTGGCGGTGGTCTAAGATGACCCCGCTCCGGCTGCCGGCGCGGCGTGAGCAGCGGCAGGAACTGAAGCGGTGGTCCGGCTAGACTCCGCTCCAGTTGCCGTCGCAGCATGAGGCACTCCCGCGGCAATGGTGTTTGCCACGGTGGAGCGTGTCACGCGGCGTGGCAACTGTTGACCCGCTTGCCGCTCCGCCACGTCACCGGCCTTGCGGAGACGCCTTCTTGGTGGGGATGGAGGCTCTGCTTGCGGCGAGCTGCCTGAAGATGAGGAGGAAGAAGAGTTGATGTCCAGCGAGCCGCTCGTATCCCTGGCGGGCTCGCTCGGCTCGGCGTCACGCCCGGCAAGCTCCTTCTTGCCGGCGGGCTCCCCTCGCTCGGCACGGCTTGCCGCCTCTGCTGCGTCTGCCTCCTCCACGGTGAATCCAAAGTCGCCCGCGGCTGCGGCTGCCGCCGCCTCTTCCAGCCTGGTGGCAATGAGTGCCATCTCCGCATCGGTGGTGTCGCGGGTGAGGCCATCCTTCTCGTCGGAGCGGATCGGCACTTCCACCAAGTCATCGAAGAACTGCTGCACAACGTCGTCTGCGGGCTCCTGCCAAGTTGGCACAATTCCATGCGAGTCGCACTCCGGCATCATTGCACGGATGCGGTCGAGCGAGGAATTGTTGCACAGCGGAACGATGCCCCCCGGCAACCTGAAAACCTCGGGATGTTGGGGGTCATACTTGAACAGCTCCTGCAGCATCGCGTTGAGCTCCAGGACAGTGAAGTTGTAGTTGAGGCCCGGCCGCAGCCTCATGATATCTGCCGCATTCTTGAACTCCCAAGTGGGCCTCCCCCGTTCCTGCAGGGGGGCGATGCGGCGGCGAAGAAAGTCTGCGCCAACAGCGCCTACAGTAAGCCCGGCAAGCCTGAGGCGTAGGATCCGGGTGACAGCAATCTTCAGCCTGTCGTCTTCCGGGGCCACGTCACTCCAATCGCTGCCGCGTGCTACTGGGGTTTTGCGCCGGGTGGTGAATGGCTGCGGGTTCTCCTCGTCAATCCAGCACCAGTCTGCTCTCCATTCCTCCCACTTGCCGTGGAATTCTCCCTCCAGATACGTTTCCTTCTTGCCGGCCCTTGAGATCCAGGCGATTCCGCCGGATAGAGGCTCTCCTCTCTCTACTCGGGGTATGAAGAAGTGGCGGAAGAGGGTATGTTGGGATGGACTCCGACAAAGTTTTCGCAGAGATGTGCGAAAACTGCCATCGTCAGAATGGCATTGGGGGTGAAGTCAAGGAGGTGGAATCCGTAGGTATTCATGATGTCGCAGAAGAATTCAGAGAAGGGCGGGCAGAGCCCGCAGTAGAAGAACAAGGCGAAGAAAGGGTATCCGCTTGGGGCCTTCTTCCAAGCGGCGGCGGGGAGTACCGTCGACCAGAAGAGGTAGAATTTCTCCCTCAGCTCCTTCGCGGCAAGCTTGGGGGGGGGGGGGGAAACGGCCCGCTCCTTCCGCAGCGCCGCAAGCCGCTGCGCCTCGGTCGACTTCACGCCCTTCCCCTTGTCGGCTTTTGGAGCCATGGCGGAAGTGGTGGAGGAGGTCGACGGCGTTGGTGGTGCTGGTGGCGATGGGGGGCGGAGCGCTGCTCTCTCTTTCTCAGCTTTGGGAAGGCGAGGGAGCGGCGGAGATTTCTGAGATTGGAAGCAGCAACTGGCAAATGGGCGAGCTGCCCCTGTTTCCTCTGCTTATAAAGAGGGAGGGGGCGGACGTTTCGCATTTCCGAATAAAGAAACCACCCACGATCTCTCCCACGACGCCGCATTCAACGCGTGCCGTTCGGGGAGGGCGCGGTGGATACGGAGAGAGATACGGCGTAACCTAGGCCGCGCGTGCCCGTGCCCTGTTTTGGGCCTGGCCCAACAGCGCTCGACACCGTGTATGGCCCAGGCCCGGGGGCTCCTGTCGGTGTACTAGAGTAGGGGTACCCTAGTATCCCGAACTTGTGCACGGGCAATCGCAACGTCCCGCGGCAAGGCTTGCCGGGTGACCGCCAAGGTCCTCCGTGGTTCCTTTGGAGCCATTCAAGAACAAAGTATCCAAGCCAAGGAGACAATACCCCGGCAAGAGGAGCTTGCCGGGAAGGCCAACCAAGGCACCTCAAGGAACTTGCCGCGACGCGCCACGTGCCCCGGCAAGGCCCAGTGAGCGACAAGCTCCCGGACGTGACAAGACAACGACCACGGCAAGGCGCTTGCCGCGGCAAGCCACCACTCCGCGCCCGTGCTCCAGCACATCCACCAACGTGTCGCTCTGGGACCCTTCCAGGCGTACGTGGCGGGAGGCTGTGCAGCCAGGGGTGCGCGGTGGCAAGCGGCGCTGACAAGATTGCCATCGTGGCAAGCGGTGGTGTCCCTGGCGGTCCCTTTTGCACTGTTTAGGCGACACAGACGAGCATTTAATGCCCTTGTCCCCTGCCGTCAGGGTTAGGTATGATACACTACAGCAGGTAGCTGTACCTACCGCAGCACCTTTCCATTTTTACCCTTGTCTACGTTGCCACCTGTCAGTGACCCCTTGAGCATATAAAAGGAGGCCCATGCGCAACGTAGAGGAGGTGGGCTGGTTAACGGGCTAGCTAGTTAGCTGGTTAGGAGAACACTCCCGCTCGGTCTCGTTAGCTGCTGGTGTGCACTGTAGCACTCCGCGCTCCCGAGTAAGAAATCAATACAAACCACAAAGCAGGAGTAGGGTTTTACGCATCCGCGCGGCCCGAACCTGGGTAAACCGCTCGCGTGCTTCGCCTGGATCCGCTCTTTGCACGATCTCCGCCCCCGCCAAACCTAAAGGGACTCGGCCCGCCGGTCCCATAGGTGTTCGTGGATCAGTCCCCCGACAACCCATAAGCTTAAATAGTCTTGATCACGAGTGTGTGAGATTGCTGAGTCCCCGTGACTCATAGATACTTCCAAAACCAGTTTGCAGGTGCCGATGTTACCGAGCAGGTGACGCAACCAAGCTCAAGGAGGAGCTCGATGAAGATCTTGTCCTTTATGTTGATCTGCTTCCAGTTGATCAGTAGTGGAGCCCAGTTGGGGTCGATCGGGGATCTGTGTAGCATTTGGGGTAGTCTTCTTTTATTTTGGTTCCGTAGTCGGACCTTGTGTGTATCTGGATGATGGAATGTTTTATTCATGTAATTGTGTGAAGTGGCGATTGTAAGCCAACTATGTATCTCTTTCCCTTATGTATTACATGGGTCATGTGAAGATTATCTCACTTGCGACATTGCTTTCAATGTGGTTATGCCTCTAAGTCGTGCTTCGACACGTGGGAGATATAGCCGCATCGAGGCGTTACAATTTAGTCATGGACGCTTACTAAAATAATTAGTGCACGTCTGACATAGCCCTTGGCACATTCAGTTTCGTGATTCTAAGTGACTTGAAGCATTATGTACAATTTTGTGTTCTAAAAATGTTATTGGTTGGGATTCACATTTTACACCCAAAGTTGTGCATACTATTTTGTACAACTTCAGGTTTTACCTATGTGCAACTTGATTATCAAGTTAAAACATAATATATTATAAGCATAAAATAATCATGTAAGTCAACCATAACTTTTCATGTTTAGCAAGCACCACTAAATTGTAGGCTTGGCTAAAAGTACTTTCATAGAGTTTACCTTATGCTTGATGGTTCACGAAGTTGGTTTATCGGTTAATCTATACTGATAAAATCGTACATAATGTGGCAGCTCCCAAGAAAAGTGTTAACGAAGTCAAAACTGCGATCACAACAAATTATTAGGTTTGCTTAAAAACTTAGGTTAGCTATTCAATATAACCACATATGCACAACACAGGCATAGCTGAGAGCAAGTTATAGGAACCATCTTAACTATATGTAGTAGTTCAGAATCCTACTACTTCATATGACCATGTGAGCTGCAACTGGTTAGATAACATAGAAGTTTAGAATACTATCTAGGATGGTTTATCATTAATAACTACAAGAAAGCTATAAAGGGAATCCAGTATATATTTAAATATAGAAATACTGTACTCAATCTTGCACAAAGCATAAAAATACAGTAAGCAAACTGGAGAGATGCGTTATGACTCCTTGGTGCACCTAGTCCTAGAGAGAATAGCATAATCTGAAGAAAAAAGCACTTCAATTACAACAATAACAATTCCAAAAGAAATATCACTTGCGAGTATTTAACATGCCTAGAGATTTTCATGCAAAGAGAAGACATTTTGTGTTCAGGAAAAAAATAAGTACTCTCAGAACATAATTTCGGGTGCTAAACAATTTTGTTTGCAAATGCAAAAATACATATATGTTTGCATCAAGAGTTACTTGTACTATGAAGGCTTGAATAGTGACTTATATTGTATTTCTGAAATTATTTGACATTGAGAAAATGTATTCTTGTTCACCTAGGAGCATGCCCATGGATGCACCTTCAAATTTCGGCCCACATACACATACATCCGAGAACATGTGTGCACCTTTGAATTTCTGACCACATACACATCCATTTGGGATGAACAATAAATTCTGAAAATAAATAATTAGTTAATTACAACTCACATGTGCACCTTCGGATTTCTGCCCACATGACATACATCCAGATCTATGATTAGTGAATCTGAAAAAGAAATGCCTCCATTTTTTCATGCAAAACTATGGCATATATTATTGCATTGTAACATCCTAAATTTTCAATTTGGAATGTTATACATTAGGTCATCACTGCATATCATATTTTATTTGCTTTTGGCCTGATCCAGAAATTCTACGCAACTCAAGGACCCACGGAGAGAGTTGGGGATTTCGTTATTTTCATATTTGGGTTTTCTCAAATTTTGAAAATAGGATCATTGATTTTATTTATTTTATCTTCAATTATTTCTATAATAAAAATATGAGAGAGAGAATAAAATGACTTTCCCAAAATAAAGAAATATTGAAGGTTTAATAAAAAATCAAGTAAGATTTTATTTTCAGAGTTTTCTCGCTATTTTATTTTAATTTAGGAAAAATTGCATGTTTTTCAAAACTGCATTTTAGGGCCAAGAAAATGTTCATCTTGTTCTAAATATTTTGTTTAGACGGTAAAAGTTTGTTTTGGCATTTTTAGTTTTTTATTTATTTTTCTAGGATTTTTCTTTTTTTGCGGAATTATTTAAAAAATCTCCGTGCCCGACTGGGCCGAAGGCCCAGCCGAGCCAGGCCAGCCCGCGCCGCCGCCGCCTTCCCCGCGCTGCGCCGCCGCTGACCCGGACTCCAAGTCCGAGCCGGACTCCTCCTCTGCGCCGCCGCTACCTTGCCCCTTCCCCAAGCCGCAGCCCCCCTCTTAAAATAGCCGCTGCCGCCCTCCCCAGCCCCGCCACCCGACCCGCCCCGCTGTCGCCGCAGCGACAGCAGCCGTTGCCTTGCGCCGCCGCCACCGCAGCCTCGCCACCCCACGCCACCCTGCCGCCGCACCGGAACCCCGCCGGAGTCAAGCCGAGGTAGCCGCCCGCCGCCCTCCGCCCTGGTTTTTCTAAAGAAGCCGATCCGTTTCTTTAGAAAACCCTAGATTCGTTTTTTTAAATAAATCGGTTTTTTGCCAGTTTATTTATTTAGCGAGCGTTCGTTCGTTCTAACGAACGCGTTCGTCGTTTAGTTTCAGTTAACGAACGTTCGTTCGTTAATCTGTTCATCGTTTCCTTTTTCTCGGATTTTTTCCGCGATTATTTCTGCTTGCGATTTCTGATTCGATTTTCGTTTTAGTTTATCTTTTCGCTCGTTTAACGGAATCAGGCGATTCAAGCGCCTGGAGTTTCGTCTCGAAACCCTCTTTCCGTTTAACCAACCCAAACAAGTTTTTGCATCTGTAAAATTTGACTTAGGTCCAGATTAGTAAACGAAGTTTGTTTCTTTCGCCGTTTGACTTTCGTTGCTTCGTTTGATTTGATTCTTTTTGCAAACTGGAATTCTTAAGTTGAACTTTCTGGTTAGATTTCTTATTTGAGTTTTACACGTGCATTAGATGAGTACTTATTGTATGCTTGTTTGTTTGCGATAGAGTACCCGGAGTGCGCCGCTTGCTACTTTGAATCTCTAGGTTTCACAGATCATCAGCAAGGCAAGTAACACTTTGATCATACCTCTTTACTACCAGTTTTATTGCATTAGATCAATCCTCAAACATTGCATGATTAGGACCTAATTAAATTGTGGGTTTTGGGAAAGTAGAGGAGGTAGAACCTATTACCTGTTTTATTATTAAACCCTTGGGAGTTACTTCTACGTTTGCTTATCATGCCATGCTATGCTAGTAGACGTGGATTGGGTGAGTGTATCCATGACAGATGTGAGATTGATTTAATTAATGGTTTATTTAAGGTGGCAACTTAAACACACATCTGGGTGGATTGAGGCACCTGGGTATTCTAGCGATTGCCTGTTTTTCTTTATGGACCGCCACCCAGGCCCAAAGGGATCATGAGATTATTCATACTAGAAACTTCCGTGTGCAGCCACAAGCTACTATGGGCTCTAGCATAGTTGACTAAGTCATGCGAACTCTTATAGGGGTAGACTTGCAGATGTAGGGGATGTGATGTAGGGTAGGAACCCTATGGGTCGATCTTTCACGAAAGGAGCGGATCCCAAAGAGAAACACGAAGAACACGAGGGGATTCACGAGGGAAAACACAAGAGAAACACTCAAACCTCCAAGAACAAGTCACACATATGCTAGATCCTCGGATGCATAGAACGATACACGAATCCATGGACAACTAAGGACGATACAAAAGGGTAGCCGGTTCTTTTCCGTGAGGAGGTCTTGAATCCACAAAGGGATCTTCCCGTAAAGGGGTCTTGAATCCAAAGTGGATCTTCTCCGTAGAGGGGCCGCGGTCTCTCTCGTGGAGTAGATCCGATATGGATGAGCAATGCTCTATCTCTCAAATGAGCTAAACCAATGCTAACCCTAGAAAGTTGTACGGGATAGAGTATTTATAGTCTAGGTAACGAAAGGGTACACGGGCCTTGGCCCAAGTGACTGCGTGCAGGCAGGGCCGGTAGTACTGGTCAAGGGGGCGGTTGTTCCGCTGGGAGCTCATGCATGGCGGAAGTACCGGTCCTGGAAGGCGGTAGTTCCACTAGGAGGTCTGGCGCTGGCTTGCAGAGATGGACGTCGAAGGGGCCAGCGGTTGTACTGGTTGCCGGGGTGGCAGTACCGGTCTTTTGGTAGTTACCGGTACATCCGGTGTAGTGCCGGCCTTGCACCGCTCGATCACAGAAGGTAGACCGGTTGTTGGGCGGTGGTCGGCCGGTTGTTCCACCTGGGCGGTTGTTCCGGTCCTTCAGGGCTGGGCAGAATGTCCCCATGCTCTTGATGTCCATCTTGCACCGTTCCGTCTCCTTGGTTGCTTACATGGTACCTAAGCACACAAAGCAACTCCGATTGAGGTAGTAGCCATGTCTCACGTGGGTCAAAGGGAAGTTCAACAAGGAGAGAGTTAACCTCGTTCTCGATGGCTCTCGCACGGGCTCTTGTCATGGGTTCAAGTGGTGTCGTGGGAGATGTAGGTAGGTCCATGGGGATGGCCTTGGGATGCTCCGCATCATCTCCCCTCCCTTGGGGAAGATCCGTCCTTGGATCACATTCTTCATCACCATGGAAGGGAGAGAGATCTTTGATGTTGAAGATGTCGCTCACGTTGTAGTTGTCGCGCGGGAGGTCGATCTTGTAAGCGTTGTCGTTGTAGCGTGCAAGCACCTTGAAGGGTCCATCCGCTCGTGGTCGAAGCTTGGACTTGCGTTCTTGTAGAAAGAGGTCATTGCGAAGGTGTAGCCACACAAGATCACCAGTGTTGAAGGCCATAGGTTTCTTGTTGACGTTGAGCTTGGTCGCAAGGCGTTGTACTTGGCGCTCGATGGTGTTTCTTGTATCTTCATGCACCTTCTTGATATGGGTCGCTCATGCACTTGCGTCCAAATTGATTCGCTCTTGGAGTGGTAGAGGTAGAATGTCCAATGGTGACAAAGGGTTGAATCCGTAGACGACCTCGAAAGGGGACTTGCCGGTTGTTGAGTGTCTTGCTCGGTTGTAGGCGAACTCGGCGATGGGTAGGCACTCCTCCCACTCCTTGATGTTCTTCTTGATGAGTACTCGAAGTAGAGCGGAGAGTGTGCGGTTTGTCACCTCCGTTTGGCTGCCGGTTTGAGGATGGTATGCCATGGAGAAGAGTAGCTTGATTCCGAGCTTGGTGCATAGGGTCTTCCAAAAGTAGCTAAGGAACTTGACGTCGCGGTCCAAGACGATAGTCTTTGGCACACCATGTAGACGCAATATTTCCCTACAAAAGAGATCAGCCACATGTGAAGCATCGTCTATCTTGTTACAAGGAATAAAGTGTGCCATTTTCGAGAAACGGTCCACAACGACAAATATGGAATCTTTCCCATTGCGAGTCCTAGGCAAACCAAGTACAAAGTCCATGCTAATGTCTTCCCAAGGTTGGTATGGAATTGGTAAAGGCATATAGAGACCATGAGATTGAGCTTTGGACTTAGCTTTGCGACATGTAGAACACCGGCTGGTGAAGCGATTGACGTCCTGAAACATCTTTGGCCAAAAGTAGCTCTTTGAGAGCGTGGCGAACGTCTTGTCGCGTCCGAAGTGTCCCATTAAGCCGCCTCCATGAGATTCCTGCAAAAGCAACAAACGAAGCGAGGACTCGGGAATGCAAAGTTTGTTAGCTCTCATAAGGTAGCCATCTTTGATGTAATAGCGTTCCCAAGATGTATTCGACAAACACTTGGCATAAGGAATGGCAAAAGTCGTATCATGCTCATATAAGTCTTTGATATGCTCGAAGCCAATGACATCTAACTCAAGTTGCGTGACAAGCATGCAAATGCGGGAAAGCGCATCCGCCACAACATTTTCTTTACCCTTAATGTACTTGATGACATAAGGAAAAGACTCAATAAATTCACTCCATTTAGCATGACGCTTGTTCAACTTAGTCTGTCCCTTAAGATACTTGAGAGTCTCATGATCGGTATGAATGATAAACTCATGGGGACGAAGGTAGTGTTCCCATTCATGCAAAACGCGGACTAAAGCATATAGCTCTTTGTCATAGATGGGGTAATTGAGTTGCGCTCCGGAAAGTTTCTCACTAAAGTAAGCTACGGGGCGCTTCTCTTGCGTTAACACACCTCCTATGCCATTACCACTAGCATCGCAATGAATTTCAAAGGGTTTGTCGAAGTTGGGTAAAGCAAGCACGGGAGCATGAGTAAGCAAATTCTTAAGCTCATTGAATGCGGTATCTTGGGATGGTCCCCAAATAAAAGGCGCATTCTTCTTGCTCAAAGCATGCAAAGGCGAAGCAATGGTGCTAAAATCCTTTACAAAGCGACGATAGAAGCCCGCAAGGCCAAGGAAACTACGCACTTGATGCAAGTTGGTTGGTTGCAGCCAAGTCTTAATAGCATTGATCTTGGACTCATCTACATGAACACCCTTAGAAGAGACAACAAATCCTAAGAAAACGAGCTTATCAACACCAAAAAGGCATTTCTCCATATTAGCATAGAGACGCTCTTTCCTAAGAGTTTGCAAAACGGTGCGGACATGGGTGACATGCTCTTGTATAGATTTGCTAAAGACAAGAATGTCATCGAAGTAAACCACAACAAATATACCAATGTAAGGGCGAAAGACATGATTCATAAGGCGCATAAAAGTGCCCGGTGCTTCCGAGTGACCCATAGGCATGACTAACCACTCATACAAACCAAACTTGGTTTTGAAGGCGGTTTTCCATTCATCGCCCTCTTGTATGCGGATTTGATAGTAACCACTCTTAAGATCAATTTTGGAAAATATAGTGGCACCGCTAAGCTCATCTAGCATATCATCTAGGCGTGGAATGGGATATCTATAACGAACGGTGATAGCATTGATAGGTCTACAATCGGAGCACATGCGAAAACTACCGTCACGTTTTGGCACAAGAATGACTGGAACGGCACAAGGGCTCAAACTTTCACGCACATGTCCATGGTCTATGAGATGTTTTACTTGCCTTTGAATTTCTTTGGTTTCTTCGGGGTTGACGCGGTAGGGCGCTTTGTTTGGAAGTGGTGCTCCGGGGATGAGGTCAATTCGGTGCTCAATGCCTCGGAGAGGAGGTAGTCCCGGAGGTAGCTCATCAGGAAAAACATCTTGAAATTCCTGCAAAAGAGAAGACAATATTAGAGGAAGAGTGTGAGAGGTGTTAGTTTGTGGTGCATTGTCCTTGCACACGAGGACGTAGTGTAAGACACTAGATGGGTTCTCACACACTTCTCTCATCTCACGTTTGGTGGCAAATAGAACTAAGTTCTTGTTTTCGCTCATCGTGGAGGCACTCAATTTGGGCTTGTGGCGCTCACTCTCTTTTTGGTGGCTCACTCTCTCACCATTCTCTCCATGATGGGTGGTATGTTTGTCGGCGATCACTTGACTTGGCGACATTGGACGGAGGACATACTCCTTGCCCTTCATCTTGAAGATGTAGTGGTTCGTTCGACCATTGTGGACGACTCCTCTATCGAATTGCCATGGCCGTCCAAGGAGAAGATGACAAACGGTCATTGGAACAACGTCACACTCCAAGGTGTCTTCGTATGCGCCGATCTTGAAGGAGACTTGTACTCGGTGCTCGACTTGGATGGTGCCAGAGTCACTAAGCCATTGCACTTTGTAAGGATGTGGATGCTTCCTCTTGGGCAATTGGAGCTTGGAGCAAAGTTCTTCACTTGTGAGATTGTGACAACTCCATCCATCAATGATGACCTTGACGGATCGTCCATTGATGCCGGCCTTGGTGTGGAATATGTGGCATCGTTGGTCTTCTTATTGGTGATGTTGGAGAGTCAAGACTTTGGAGACAACAAGTGCGGGACTCGAGTCTTCATCACAAAAGACTTCTTCTTCTTCATTGTTCACTTGGCGGTGCATGGCGACTTGCTCAAGTGCTTCCATTTCACCTTCACTCATGGAGTCATAAGTGTCATCGTCGTTGAAGACCATGGTCCGCTTGTTGGTGCACTCGTAGGACTTGTGGCCTCGGCCTCCGCAAGTGATGCACTTGAAGGAACTCGTCTTGACGGTCTCATCGGTTGGGGTTGATGATGATGAAGCTCTCGGCTTGAAGTTGCTCGTAGGAGGGTGACTTGTAGTGGACGAAGCTTTCTTGGAATTCAGCTTGTCGGTGTTGGAAGTAGACGTTCTTGTAGTCGGTGCTGGAGTCGTTGAAACTTGGTTATTGGAGAAGCCATAGGACTTGGATGGGAACTTGGCGTACTTGAAGTCATCTTGCACTTGGCGTTCCGCTTTGGTAGCTTGGTGCACGAGCTCGATGAGATTTGAGTATGGTTGGAAGTCGGTGATCTTCTTGATAGGGTGATTGAGTCCATTCAAGAAACGTGCCATAGTTTGCTCATCGTCTTCCGTCACATTGGCTCTTATCATTGCAATCTCCATCTCCTTGTAGTACTCTTCAACGCTCTTTGTTCCTTGCTTGAGTTGTTGGAGTTTCTTCAAGAGGTCACAGTTGTAGTAGGTAGGCACGAAGTGTGCTCTCATGACATCCTTCATTTGTGCCCAAGTAGTGATGGGTGGATCACCTCTTGCTTCGCGGCGCTCAATGACTTGTTCCCACCAAATGAGGACATAGTCTTGGAACTCAAGGGATGCCATTGCGATCTTCTTCTCTTCTTCATAATTGTGCAAACGGAAGATCTTGTCGACTTTCAATGCCCATGAAAGGTATTCTTCGGGATCGTTGCTTCCGTTGAACTTGGGCATGGTGAACTTGAGCTTGCCGAAGCGTTGCTCTTCATTGTGTTGGGGTCGGGGATGATGACGCCCATGTTGTAGATGATTGTTCAACTCGTGGTGCTCTTGTTGCGGAGGGTTGTCAACCTCGTGTTGCTCTTGTCGCGGAGTATTCCCGTTGTTTTCATGCTCTTGATGAAATTGATGGTCTTGGCGAGCTTGTGGAGGAGCGCGTCGAGATCGAGGAGGAATTTGACGATTCATGCGAGCTTGAAGTCGTCGTTCGAGAATTTCTTCGCGAAGTGCTTCCTCTTCTTCACGGGCTTGACGGCCTCGGTCGGCAACGGCTCGACTCGCCTCGCGTAGAGCTTGTTGCGCCTCAAGTGCTTGAGCATCACGGAGTTGTTGTTCTTTACGTTGAGCCTCAGCATCTTGTGCATTTTGGTGTAGACGCACGTGTTCTTCCTCTTCATGTTGGCGTTGCTGTTGTCGTGCTCGAGCTAGTGCAAAGGCTTCTTCGGCTTGACGTCGTCAGCGCTCTTGAGACTCGGTGTCTCAAAGTGGATTGAGGTTTTCTTGACGGTCAGTGCACGTGGCTCGACGAAGAGTGTTCGATGTCGGTGTGCTTGAGCCGGAGAGGCTAGAGTCGGAATGTCGAGTTGAATGGCTCCTTCTTGAAGTGGAAGAAGAGTGGTTGAGCAACAAAGCGCGAATCTCATCCATCCTTGCGTCATTCTCTTGCTTGTGATCGTCGAGCTTGTTGTCAAAGTAGTCCCTTGTACGTTGCTCGGAAAGTCGTAAGTCGGCGGCAAGGTTGTCGATGCGTTCACTCATAGCTTGTTGCTCTTGATGCAAAGCATGTTGTGCACCAAAGAGGTGACTCTTGGTGACGAAGGAGTTCATGTCGTCGTATTGCTCCATGAATAGTGGGTTGGTAGAAGTACTTGGCCTATCCATCATTCCAAGACAAATGTGAGTGGTAGAAAGAGAAGAACGAGTACCAAATGTACCTTGACCGAAGTTGAAAGTGGATCGAGGATCACTCCAATGTAGGACAAGGAAATAGCACAATTGGTACGATTTCTTGTCGGTTTCTCACACCTACACAAGTAAAAGCTTATGGTGGAGCTTGGTTAGGAAGGTGTCACAAAAATTTGATGCAATTTGTAAGCGAGCTTCAATAATGTTGGAAAAGATTCGCAAGATGCAATGTAACAAGTAGACCAAGCATATAAGGTACACGGAAACACACACACAAAAAGATAGGTGGGGTTGTGCAACCAAGGGTGAGACAAAATGTGGAATCCACGAAAATGCTCTTGTGCACAACACTAGAGAGACGCTAGCACGATTGCACGATACGCGGATACAAGAACTTGTGCACAACCTACTTAGCAAAAATGTAACGACTTCTATCCCAAAACTTTGTATGCAAGGTGTTGTTATGATATGATCCAAGATGATCGAGTATGACAATCTTAATGTTGTATGATGCTATGGTTCTTGCTTAAAAGCTCTTTGCTTATCCTTCCTCTTTTTCTTAAAAGCTTGTTTGGCTCTTTGATATGTGAGCTCTTTTCTCATGCAATGCTTGACGAACCAATATAGCAAGTGAGTATGCGATGAAAACTTTGTGACACAAGAGATGATACCAATATAGGCAACAATGATGTATGTATGCTAGGGGAAGTATGCTCACTAATGTCCACAAGTCTTGTTGCCGGCAATACTCAATGGCTAGTCTCGATGGGTAAGCAACGCAAAGGAATTAGGCTATGATGGCCATCAATGTAATGGCAAGAGTGATGTGTCCAATATCAAGATGAGGTTACGGTCTTGCTTCCGGTATGGTGTCAAAATGGTGGCACGAATACCAAGTCGTAGTCGAGGTGGTCGTTATTGATGACGCGTCCGTGGCGAAGATGAGCGGCAGTGTTGTCGATGCCGAACCGTACCTAAATAGCCAAAACACAAAAGGATACGGTATCACAACTCAAATTCTCAAACCTCGAAGTGGCAACACGTGTCGGAGTGGAAACTGGCACAAAAGGGGGGTAGTATGCGGAAGTGGTGATGGTGTATAAGTGGTTGGCAAAGATGCCAGTCGGTTTCAACTGAAACTGGGTGGGGCGGTAGTACCGCTTGTGAAGGCGGTGGTACCAGTTGGTGCCTTAGCGGTAGTTCCGCTCGTGGGGGCGGTAGTACCGCTGGGGTCGGGAAGATCGCAAGATCTGGATCGGGGATGGGTGTTTGGGACGGAAAAGGATGATTTCGTTGCCGAAATTCGAGCGATTTCAAGGATGGAAGGTGGAGAGAAATGGGAAGATGCTAGATCTATGAGCCACACACAAACTTCATGAATCAAAACCAACAAAATCTCAACACACGAACAAATCACAAAAAAAAATTGGGGCTATTTTTGGTGGGGATTTTCGGATTAGGACGAAAAACAACAAAATTAGGCTAGAAACACAACGGAGAGGCTCCGAAATCGTGATCAACCTTGCTCATGATACCAAGATGATGTAGGGTAGGAACCCTATGGGCCGATCTTTCACGAAAGGAGCGGATCCCAAAGAGAAACACGAGGGGATTCACGAGGGAAAACACGAGAGAAACACTCAAACCTCCAAGAACAAGTCACACATATGCTAGATCCTCGGATGCATAGAACGATACACGAATCCACGGACAACTAAGGACGATACAAAAGGGTAGCCGGTTCTTCTCCGTGAGGAGGTCTTGAATCCACAAAGGGATCTTCCCGTAAAGGGGTCTTGAATCCAAAGTGGATCTTCTCCGTAGAGGGGCCGCGGTCTCTCTCGTGGAGTAGATCCGATATGGATGAGCAATGCTCTATCTCTCAAATGAGCTAAACCAATGCTAACCCTAGAAAGTTGTACGGGATAGAGTATTTATAGTCTAGGTAATGAAAGGGTACACGGGCCTTGGCCCAAGTGACTGCGCGCAGGCAGGGCCGGTAGTACTGGTCAAGGGGGCGGTTGTTCCGCTGGGAGCTCATGCATGGCGGAAGTACCAGTCCTGGAAGGCGGTAGTTCCGCTGGGAGGTCTGGCGCTGGCTTGCGGAGATGGACGTCGAAGGGGCCAGCGGTTGTACTGGTTGCCGGGGCGGCAGTACCGGTCTTTTGGTAGTTACCGGTACATCCGGTGTAGTGCCGGCCTTGCACTGCTTGATCATAGAAGGTAGACCGGTTGTTGGCCGATGGTCGGCCGGTTGTTCCGCCCGGGCGTTGTTCTGGTCCTTCAGCGCTGGGCAGAATGTCTCCATGCTCTTGATGTCCATCTTGCACCGTTCCATCTCCTTGGTTGCTTACATGGTACCTAAGCACACAAAGCAACTCCGATTGAGTTAGTAGCCATGTCTCACGTGGGTCAAAGGGAAGTTCAACAAGGAGAGAGTTAACCTCGTTCTCGATGGCTCTCGCACGGGCTCTTGTCATGGGTCCAAGTGGTGTCGTGGGAGATGTAGGTAGGTCCATGGGGATGGCCTTGGGATGCTCCACATCAGGATGTAGGTTGGTACTGTCTACCCGATCGTAAGGTGCTAGTGCTGCTGAAAGACTATGTCTCGGTCATCCATTTCTCAAACACCATGTAGTGCGAGAATCCCAACGGAGGAGATCGAGTCTTGTGGGGAAAAGTGAGCAAACCTCTGTAGAGTGTATAAACTAATCATGGTTAGCCGTGTCCCCGGTTATGGACGTCTTGAGTATCTAGTACTTGGATTATCATGTGAATCTCATCATGTTACTTTAATTAATATTGTTGGGTTTTAACGATGATACTTAATTGGGATTGAGAGGATGTCTATCTTCTCAATGTTTAACAACTACCATGATAGTTAAATAAAATTTATTCCTTTGCAGTAGGGAAAAATTGGCTTTAAGCAAAAACTGTAACCATAGAGCTTACCACCAGCCATATATGCATGTAGTATATCTTTATTCTTCCATTACTCTCTATGTGTTACATTGCCAGCATATTCCATGTGCTGACCCGTTTTCCGGGCTGCAACGTTCATGTTGCAGACTTTTTAGATGACGAGTAAGGTGCATATAGGTCGTGGTTCTATACTCAGTGATGCCGTTGGAGTTGATGGACTCACTTATCTTCCAAGCCTTCCGCTGTTATCGTTATTAGATGGCCTTAAGCCATATTTATTGTAATAATTTCTCTTTTGAGACAAGCGATGTAATAAGTGTGTGATTGCTACTCTGTTATAAATCCTTCAAGTACTGTGCGTGTCAGCATTACTGATCCAGGGATGACACTAAAGCATAGAGATCGGACTGTTTGAGGTCTGGTCGCTACAAGATGGTATCAGAGCACACATTGACTGTAGGACACGACCACTAAGCTAAAGCCCTAGACCAATACTCCCTCTTCTCATTTCTGACTCCTCATCTTTTCTACTCTTTTAGGATGGCGAATGCAAGGAACAAGTTCGCGCAACCGGATGAAGATACACCCTTTGGACGCCACCTGAAGGAAGTCACTAAGTACCTGAACATCGGAGTACCAAGCTTCACCGGGACCTACAACGCCACTTTACCCGAGGAGGAATGCTGGATGATTCAAGTGCAAGTTCCAGGAAGGACTTTCATGCCAGTCATCGAGCCCATAGAGTTTTCCTTTGATGCACCAACCTGGAGCCTAGGAAAGAGCATGGCAGCCCACATCACTATGGGACGCATTGGAGAGGTCTACCACAAGGATCTCAAGGATACTATCTACCAGATTCGTGGGCGCCGAGATGAGCAATGGGAGATGATCAACACCAGGAAGGATAGATCAATTGCAGCTTTCATCCAGGAGTTAAACCAGCACATTCGACGCCAGGATAACCATATGTGCGAAGGCATGATAGACCTAAAGAAGGCCATGAACAAGATCACGGAGCTGGAAGAAGAACTCAAGTCTACACGCGCTGGATATGAGGAGGAAATATCAACACTTGTGGAGAAGAACGATGATCTGAAAAAGAAGCTAAAAGTATTCATGGGATTTCCCGCAACTGGAGGAGAAGACGAAGATTGCACTTGTCCAGAGAACTACATCATCATCGACGACACCGACTCAGACCCAGACGATAGCGATGATGACTATGTTGATGAAGCTGGAGCAGATATCATGGAGTCTTCATCAGAGCAGTTTTTCTAGTCGACCACCATAACAGTAGTAGTATTCCCCCATGTACCAAGTATAGCCCGAGCACTATTGTAACGATAGATAGACCGTTGTATGCCCTTGTTTGATTGAATGAAGTGATTTTGTTTGCATTTGTCTCATGTGCATATGGGTAGTGTTTTCCCTCTAGACCTCATTCTATTCTATATTCTCATCTTTTCTAAACCCCAGATGCCTCCGAGACGTGACAATGGATTTGCTTTCCCACCGGAGCTCACTCAGTTGATCCAGCAGCAGAATACGTTGATGCAGTTGCTAGTCCAGAATCAGAATCAGGGGAACAACAACAACAACAACCCACCACCTCCACCACCTGTGGATCACTTAACCCGTTTTCTTAGGCTGAATCCGCCGGTGTTCTCTAGTAGCACCGAGCCTATAGTAGCAGATGATTGGCTCCGCAAGATTGGAAGGGAGTTAACCACTACAGGATGTACTGATGCTGAGAAGGTGCGCTTTGCCGCACATCAATTGGATGGACTAGCAGCATCATGGTGGGAGAATTACACTGTCACCTACCCTATAGCCATGGTGACATGGGACCAATTTCAGCAGGCTTTCCGTATTGCCCATGTGTCAGCAGGAGCTATGGCCATGAAGAAGCGTGAGTTTCGCAACTTGCGCCAAGGAGGACAGACAGTTGGCCAGTATGTGGATGACTTTAGTAAGCTAGCACGTTATGCCCCAGATGACGTTGCTACGGATGCACCTAAGCAGGAGAAGTTTTTGGAAGGACTGAATGATGAGTTGAGCATGCAGTTGATGGTAGCAAGCTTCAACAACTACCAGGAGTTGGTAGATCGCGCTCTTATGATTGAAGGGAAGCAACAGCAGATTGAAAACCGCACAAGGAAGTATGGACAAGGAAAGTACAATTCTGGAGCTCAGCAGAAGCCACGTTTTACCCCTAAACCAGGAGGACATTTTCAGCATACCCATGGAGGAGGTATCTCGCACAATCATAATGGCCCAAGAATGGTAATGGGAATGGAGGAAGTAACGGCCAGAACCGTACCAACCCATCAACACCAGCCAAGAGAGATCTGAGCCAAGTCACTTGCTATAAGTGCCAGAAGACTAGACATTACGCCAATGAATGTCCTGAAGCCCAGAGTGGAAATGGTAATGTAAGCTCTGGGAAGAAGCCGAACCCTTTCAATAGGGGATAGGTGAACCACGTTAACATGGAGGAGGTTGAAGCTCAGCCAGATGCAGTAATAGGTAAGTTTTTGGTTAAGTCATTTACTGCACTCGTTCTTTTTGATACTGGTGCATCACATTCATACATCTCAAGGGGATTTGTGGATAAGTATAAACTGCCAACCCAAGCCCTTAGGTCACCCATGTTAGTAACCTCGCCTAGAGTAGAATATATGGCTAGTCTATGGTGTGATCGGTTACCATTAAGGGTTGGTAACTATGTATTTCCCTCGGACCTAATAGTATTGGAATCTCAAGTATTGGATGTGATATTAGGCATGGATTGGTTATCGAAGTATGGAGGGAACATTGAATGCGCCAGTAAGTCAATTTTGCTTACGACGCCAGAAGGAAGAAGGATCAAGTATGTATACCGGCATGTGCCGAAGAGGACTCAAGTAAATTCCTTATCAGGAGTTGTGCAGGAGGAAGTACCAATGGTGAAGGATTTCCCTAACATATTTCCGTAGGAGTTGCCAGGCATGCCATCGGATAGAGATATTGAGTTTTTGATTGAGCTTTGGCCAGGCACAGGGCCCATATCTAAGAGACCATACAAGATGCCCGCAAAAGATTTGGAGGAGATTAAGAAGCAGATTAAGGAGTTACTGGATAAAGGTTATATACACCCAAGTTCTTCACCTTGGGGATCGCCAGTACTTCTAGTGGAGAAGAAGGGTGGATCGTTAAGGATGGTTGTTGATTATCGAGGATTGAACGAAGTAACAATCAAGAACAAGTACCCACTGCCGATGATCAATGATCTGTTTGATCGATTGCAATGAGCTAAGGTATTTTCCAAGATCGATCTGCGATCAGGATACCATCAGTTGAAGATTGAAGAGTGGGATATACCTAAGACGGCTTTTACCACCAGGTATGGGCTGTACGAGTATATCGTTATGTCATTTGGTCTGACTAACACACCTGCATATTTCATGAACATGATGAACAAGGTGTTTATGGAGTTTTTGGATAAGTTCATCGTGGTGTTCATTGATGATATTTTGGTCTACTGAAAAAATGAAGAGGAGCATAAGGAGCATTTGCGTTTGGTACTTGGGAAGCTCAGAGAACATCAGTTATATGCCAAGTTCAGTAAATGTGAGTTTTGGTTGAAGGAAGTTGGATTCCTCGGACATGTTATATCCGGAGAAGGTATAGCAGTAGATCCCACCAAGGTTGTCACTGTGACAAATTGGGAAGCACCAACAACAGTTGGAGAGATCCGGAGTTTTCTTGGACTTGCAGGATACTACCGGAGATTCATTGAGAATTTCTCAAAAATTGCGAAGCCTATGACGAAGTTGTTGAAGAAGGATACCAAGTTCCAATGGACGGAGGAATGTGAGGCCAGTTTCCAGGAGTTGAAGAAATGTTTGGTTATATCACCAGTATTGATTCTGCCAGATCAGAGCAAGGATTATGAGGTGTATTGCGACGTTTCACGTCGAGGACTTGGAGCAGTGCTTATGCAGGAGGGAAGAGTTGTTTCGTATGCTTCATGACAACCGAAACCTCATGAGTTGAATTATGCCACGCATGATTTGGAGTTAGCAGCCGTGGTGCATGCATTGAAGACTTGGAGACATTTTTTCATTGGAAACCATTGTGAAGTATACACGGATCACAAGAGTTTGAAGTATATTTTCACGCAAAAGGAGCTAAATCTCAGGCAAAGGAGATGGTTGGAGCTCATCAAGGATTATGATATGAGATTGCATTGTCATCCCAGAAAGGCTAACGTAGTAGCCGATGCGCTGAGCCGTAAGAGCCATGTTAACACACTAATGACGGGAGATTTAACGAAGGAGTTAGCCGAAGACCTTCGTGAGCTATGTTTGGAGATAGTTCCGAAAGGCTATGTAGCAGCATTGGAGATTCATTCTACTTTGATGGATAAGATCAGAGAAGCTCAGAAAACTGACAAGGAGGTTGCCTCTATAAAGGAGAAGATGAGCAAAGGAAAAGTTAAAGGATTTCGTGAGGATGAGCACGATACCCTATGGTTTGATGACCGTGTTTATGTGCCTAACGACCCGGAGATCAGGAAGTTGATTCTGCAGGAGGCCCATGATTCACCATACTCGATTCACCCAGGAAATACGAAGATGTATTTGGATTTGAAGGATACTTTCTGGTGAACCGGAATGAAGAAGGATATTGTGGAGTATGTAGCAGTTTGTGATGTATGGCAGAGAGTAAAGGCAGAGCATCAGAAGCCAGCAGGATTGCTACAGCCATTGCTGATACCTGAATTGAAGTGGGATAAGCTAGGAATGGATTTTATCACGGGATTACCCAGGACCCGCTCAGGCTATGACTCGATATGGGTTGTAGTCGATCGCTTGACGAAGGTAGCTCATTTCATCCCAGTGAAGACCACTTACACCAGTGCTAAGTTGGCAAAGATATACATGACCAGGATCATATGTCTGCATGGAGTTCCGAGGAGCATTGTATCTGATAGTGGAACCCAGTTTACCTCAAAGTTCTGGAATCAATTGCACAAAACTTTGGGTACCAGGCTAGAGTTCAGTACAACTTTTCATCCGCAGACAGATGGACAGACCGAGAGAGTCAATCAGATTTTGGAGGATATGCTGAGCGCTTGTGCACTAGATTATGGATCTAGTTGGGACGACAATTTGCCATATGCAGAGTTCTCCTACAACAAAAGTTATCAATCCAGTTTGAAGATGGCCCCTTTTGAAGCCTTGTAAGGAAGGAGGTGCAGGACCCCATTGTCATGGGTTGAAGTTGGAGACCGCGAGTTGTTTGGACCGGATTTGATTAAGGAGTCTGAACAAAAGGTGAAATTGATTTGCGATAGGCTCAAGGTAGCCCAGTCCAGGCAGAAGAGCTATGCAGATTCTAAACGCAAGGAGACAGTTTATGAAGTCGGAGACCGAGTTTATCTTCGAGTATCTCCACTTCGGGGAGTTAAGCGCTTTGGAGTTAAAGGAAAGTTAGCGCCACACTTTGTGGGACCCTACAAAGTTTTGGAATGCATGGGAGAAGTTGCCTACAAGTTGGAGTTTCCCGAAGGATTGTTGGGAGTTCACGACGTGTTCCACGTCTCCCAGTTGAAGAAGTGCCACGCAGAGATGGCGGACATACCGCTGAGAGATACAGTACCGCTGGAAGCAATTCAGTTGGATAGTGATTTGAACTATGAGGAGAAACCAGTCAAGATTCTCGAGTATGCCAGCCGAGTCACCCGCAGCAAGGTTATTAAGTTTTGCAAAGTCCAGTGGAGCCACCACACAGAGGACGAAGCCACCTGGGAGCAAGAGGAAGAATTGCGGAAGGACCACCCTCACCTATTTTCTAGCCAACCCGAATCTCGAGGGCGAGATTCATCTTAAGGGGGGTAGGTTTGTAACATCCCAAAATTTCAATTTGGAATGTTATACATTAGGTCATCACTGCATATCATTTTTTTTGCTTTTGGCCTGATCCAGAAATTCTACGCAACTCAAGGACCCACGGAGAGAGTTGCGGATTTCGTTATTTTCATATTTGGGTTTTTCTCAAATTTTGAAAATAGGATCATTGATTTTATTTATTTTATCTTCAATTATTTCTATAATAAAAATATGAGAGTGGGAATAAAATGACTTTCCCAAAGTAAAGAAATATTGAAGATTTAATATAAAAATCAAGTAAGATTTTATTTTCGGAGTTTTCTCGCTATTTTATTTGAATTTAGGAAAAATTGCACGTTTTTCAAAACTGCATTTTAGGGCCAAGAAAATGTTCATCTTGTTCTAAATATTTTATTTAGACGGTAAAAATTTGTTTTGGCATTTTTAGATTTTTATTTATCTTCCCCGCGCTGCGCCGCCGCCGACCCGGACTCCTCCTCCGCGCCGCCGCCGCCTTCCCCCTTCCCCAAGCCGCAGCCCCCCCTCTTAAATAGCCGCCGCCGCCCTCCCCAGCCCTGCCACCCGACCCGCCCCGCCGCCGCAGCAGCAGCAGCCGCCACCTCCCGCCGCCGCCGCCGTAGCCCCGCCACCCCACGCCGCCCCGCGGCCGCACCGGAACCCCGCCGGAGCCCTGCCGGAGTCGAGCCGAGGTAGCCGCCCGCCGCCCCGTTTTTTCTAAAGAAGCCGATCCGTTTTTTAGAAAACCCTAGATTCGTTTTTTTTAAATAGATCGGTTTTTTTGCCGGTTTATTTATTTAGCGAGCGTTCGTTCGTTCGTTCGTTCTAACGAACGCATTTGTCGTTTAGTTTCAGTTAACGAACGTTCGTTCTTTAATCTATTCGTCGTTTTTCTTTTTCTCGAATTTTTTCCGCGATTATTTCTGATCACGATTTCTGATCCGATTTTCGTTTTAGTTTATCTTTTCGCTCGTTTAACGAAATCAGGCGATTCAAGTGCCTGGAGTTTCATCTCGAAACCCTTTTTCCGTTTAACCAACTCAAACAAGTTTTTGCATCTGTAAAATTTGACTTAGGTCTAGATTAGTAAACGAAGTTTGTTTCTTTCGCCGTTTGACTTTCATTGCTTCGTTCGATTTGATTCTTTTTGCAAACCGGAGTTCTTAAGTTGAACTTTCTGGTTAGATTTCTTATTTGAGATTTACCCGTGCATTAGATGAGTACTTATTGTATGCTTGTTTGTTTGCGATAGAGTACCCGGAGTGCGCCGCTTGCTACTTTGAATCTCTAGGTTTCACAGATCATCAGCAAGGCAAGTAACACTTTGATCATACCTCTTTACTACCAGTTTTATTGCATTAGATCAATCCTCAAACATTGCATGATTAGGACCTAATTAAATTGTGGGTTTTGGGAAAGTAGAGGAGGTAGAACCTATTACCTGTTTTATTATTAAACCCTTGGGAGTTACTTTTATGTTTGCTTATCATGCCATGCTATGCTAGTAGACGTGGATTGGGTGAGTGTATCCATGACAGATGTGAGATTGATTTAATTAATGGTTTATTTAAGGTGGAGACTTAAACACACATCTAGGTGGATTGAGGCACCTAGGTATTCCAGCGATTGCCTGTTTTTCTTTATGGACCGCCACCCAGGCCCAAAGGGATCATGAGATTATTCATACTAGAAACTTCCATGTGCAGCCACAAGCTACTATGGGCTCTAGCATAGTTGACTAAGTCGTGCGAACTCTTACAGGGGTAGACTAGCAGATGTAGGGGATGTAGGTTGGTACTGTCTACCCGATCGTAAGGTGCTAGTGCTGCTGAAAGACTATGTCTTGGTCTTTCGTTTCTCAAACACCATATAGTGTGAGAATCCCAATGGAGGAGATCGAGTCTTGTGGGGAAAAGTGCGCAAACCTCATGGTTAGCCGTGTCCCCGGTTATGGACGTTTTGAGTATCTAGTACTTGGATTATCATGTGAATCTCATCATGTTACTTTAATTAATATTGTTGGGTTTTAAGGATGATACTTAATTGGGATTGAGAGGATGTCTATCTTCTCAATGTTTAACAACTACCATGATAGTTAAATAAAATTTATTTCTTTGTAGTAGGGAAAAATGGCTTTACACAAAAACGGTAACCATAGAGCTTACCACCAGCCATATATGCATGTAGTATAGCTTTATTCTTCCATTACTCTCTATGTGTTACATTGCCACCATATTCCATGTGCTGACCCGTTTTCGGGCTGCAACATTCATGTTGCAGACTTTTCAGACGACGAGTAAGGTGCCTATAGGTCATGGTTCTATACTCAGTGATGCCGTTGGAGTTGATGGACTCACTTATCTTCCAAGCCTTCCGATGTTATCGTTATTAGATGGCCTTAAGCCATATTTATTGTAATAAGTTCTCTTTTGAGACAAGCGATGTAATAAGTGTGTGATTGCTACTCTGTTATAAATCCTTCAAGTACTGTGCGTGTCAGCATTACTGAACCAGGGATGACACTAAAGCACAGAGATCGGACTGTTTAAGGTCTGGTCGCTACACGCATTAACATTTATTTGCACCATGAAGGCATGAATATTCACTTATATTCTAATTTTTAATTATTTGATATTGAAAAATATATTTTATTTTTGCTTGGGAGCGTGTGTATGGACGCACCTTCAAATTTCCTTATACATACACATATATCCGGGATGAATGGTAAAACCTTAGAAACACATAATTACAACTCATCGGTGCACCTTCAAATTTCCCCCCGCGTACACATTAATCCAGTGACCAGCAACATCCGAACTTACAAATGCCAAGATATTAATTGGAAAACACATATGTACATGACTGAAATACATATCTACTATTTATATCAATGGTAATAACTTAGCCTAATCAAAGTAACGTATTACTACATATAGGCAATGTAAATCAGCTAGCCATAGCCCACCAACGTACACCTCGAGTCTACAGAAAAAGGTTAGCTTTAAGACATTTTGAGACATACTGTTGGCTACCATGAACGATTTATGCCATTCTGCTCATCTGTTTGAAGACCAAAGATAGTCGAATTCTAATTTTCAATGAGCATAAAAAATATATTTTTAAGCTATTGGTCGTAGGGATCAATAAGAGCTTTGGTCAACCTAAGCTAGATTTCTACATACCTGGCACATATAAGGATTAGATTCCATCAACGTAACCTATCGGCTGACTGTCATTGATATAAGCTTATGACAATCGCCCAAGTTGTTCGCATGCTTGTGTAGTGTTTCCGGCCGGTGGCAAGAATCAATCAAGCGACGACTGTTGTATACATGCGTGTGGTGTAATCTTCACTGAAGCTAGCTAGATTTTCCTAATACATGAGTTTCAAGAGTGGATCAATCAGGTCTTTGCTTAACCGAGTTAGCTTTGCACGTACCTAGCATGCATGAGAATTAGATCCTGTCAGCGATTGAAGGTAATCTACGTGCCGGCCGCCGTGTAGCGATTGGACGGAGAGCAATCATTGACTATGGAGGCAACCGGGCTCCTGTTAGCGGACAATCATACGTCATACCTGCTAAGGCTGGTCATAGTGGGGAGTAACTTAGATTAGTGTCATGCATATGACACTAGTCTAAGTTACTATCTTCATAATGCAAAGTAACATAATAGTAGTATCATAGATGACTTCATTTATTAGCTCGTAGACTCATCTTGGCTTGGGAAGTGTTATGTTATAGTAACATATTATGTTACCAGCTCTCATTAATTACTTGCCACATAAGCAGAATTTTCTCAAAGTGTGCTATGTTACTAGCTAAGTTACTCCCACTATGACTAGCCTAATGGCATCGCTTGGCCGCCTAGGTATGAAGGGATTACGGGCGTCATCATGGGCACCATCAGGATATTGGTATTATTTTAATTTATTGGCATGTTTTTTTGGCTAGGGGAGATCCATATTTACAAGAAAAGAGTATTTGGTGGTGGCACAGTGGGTAATTTTTTAAAACTTCAACGGTGAAAGGTTATTTCTAAGATCCATCGGACGTGATTTATTAGTTCACTAAATTAACGGCTAGATATTTCTATTTTTTGTGGGAATTTCTTTTAATTTCTCTTAATTCTGGTTAACCCTTTAATTACATTATATATATAATAGATTGCTCGATAGTAATTTGTTCACCCATCGTATTATTTTCCTTCAAGTAAGAAGCCTCTAGTGAAACCTATGCCCCTCGGATCTATTTTCAGCATATATTTCCAGATCTATAAACCAAAAATCCCAAAAATACCTTGCTGCAATTTATTTACTTTTATTTTGTTTTACATTTTATTAGTCTTTTATATCTTTCTCTATCAGATCTCATCCTTGCAAGTGACCGTGATGGGATTGACAACCCCTTTATCGTGTTGGGTGCAAGTGTTTGATTGTTTGTGTAGGTGCATAGATTGGAGACTTGCGTGTACCTCCTACTGGATTGATACCTTGGTTCTCAAACTGAGGGAAATACTTATCTCTACTTTGCTGGATCACTCTTTCCTCTTCAAGGGAAAAACCAACGCAATCACAAGAAGTAGTAGGAAGAATTTCTTGCGCCATTGCCAGGGAGGTTCTACATGAAGCCTATCAAGTACCCACCATAAACTCTCATCTCTTGCATTACATTATTTGCCATTTTCCTCTCGTTTTCCTCTCCCCCAATTCTAAAATGTTTCCAGAAAAATATTTTTTTTCCTTTTTATCCGCCTTCTTTTGTTCGTCTTTTCGTTTGCCTTTATGTCTTACTTGGCTCATTTGGTTGTTTGCTTGGCATAATTGTGTGTTTATTGAAAATCAGAAACAAAAAGGTTTATGGATCCACTTAAAGTTTTCTACTTGGATCATCTTTGATCCATATGTGCTCGTGCTGAAACCCCAACTAGTTTAGTTGAGGGAAAATATTTAGATGAGCATGCTCATTTTGTGCATCACAGTTTGTTTGAAAAAGGGAGACTCTTATGGAATAAAATAAATTGTTTGCTATGTTACGCTTGGAGTCTTTGTGAACTTTGTGATTTTACTTGTTTCTCTAAGAACCCTAAAAAACAACTTCCCTACCTAAGTGAGTTTAAAGATAATTAAATCTTATATTCTTATGAAAAGCCTGTTTGCAATTACTATGATATCGAACAAATTGAAGAATTTGTTACTCTTAAGGGTGCTTATGAAGTTGCTTCTTTGAATGAAAAGTATGATATTACTCTCTACAAATCTGAAATTTTTGACATACTTAAATAATTCTATGAAAACTGAGGTCACAATGCCTATGTTAAAGAATTTATTGAGAGAGTGTGTGCTGGTTCGGAAGAAAATAATGATATGCATGGATCTATAGATAATTATGATTTCGTTGATTTGATTGAAATATCCCTTGATGAACATGATGCTTGCTATTGAAACATTTATGGAGATTAATTTGCTATAGTTCCTTATGTTAAACATGAGATTATGGCTATTGCACACATACTTGATAGTTCCTTGAATCAAAAGCATGATTGCAATGATGCTATTATAAATTCTATTAATGTCAATTGTGCTAGTAATATGCAAAACCCCAAGCTTAGGGATTCTAGTTTTGCTATGTCCGCTACTTATTGCAATGATCATGATTGGGGTGACAATGTTTCTTATGATCTTGAAAAATTATTTAAGCCTCATGGTGAATATGTTTGCAATATTATTGAAAGTGGTTTTGGAAGAGTGTCAACTCTAAGAAATAATTATCCCACTACTTTGGAGTATGATAAATCTTATGAATTTTTTGATAAAAGTGGGCTTGGAAAGGTCATGACTTTATTTGATGATAATCCCACTATTTTGAAAGAGTGTCAACTTTGCATGCATGTGGATCATGTTGAGAATATTTTATGTGATAGTCATATTGTTGAATTTGATTATGATCCTACATGTAATTATTATGATAGAGGAAAATATGGTTGTAGAAATTTTCATGTTACTAAATTACCTCTCGTTACGTTGAGATTGCTATTGTTTCTTTCTTCTTCCTTGCATATGCTAGTTTCTACTTGTCTTCATAATTTGTTTGCTTATATAATGCCTATGCATAGGAAGTACGGTAGACTTATACTTTCTTTTCACATGCTACATCATGCTCTCTTCGTGTTTCAATTGCTACCTTTCATGTGAGCATCATCGAAACTATCCATGCCTAGCTAAAAGGCTTTAGAGAAAAGCGCTTGTTGGGAGACAACACGATATTTTTATTTTTCCGTTTTTGTGATAATACACATTAGTACCTTTGTAATAATTGTATTTTGGTGTTTTAATTAGTATTTGAGCCAAGCAAGACCTTTGGGATGGACTACGGCGATAGTTGATTTGATCTTGCTGAAAAACAAAAACTTTTGCTCTCATTGCAGAAAATTCAATAAATCACAAAAACATGATTTTGATCTGAATTTTATACACAAGATTGATATACATATTTCCCAGGATGTACTGATTTTTCAGAATTTTTGGAGTTAGAGAAGTATACGAAGTTTTCATATTGCCACAGACTATTCTGTTTTTGACAAATTCTGTTTTCTATGTGTTGTTTGCTTATTTTGATGAATCTATGAGGAGTATGGGGGGGTATGAACCATGGAGAAGTTGGAATACATTATATATTACACCAATATAAATAAAGAATGAGTTCAGAACAGTACCAAAAGGTGGTGATTTATTTTCTTATACTAACGGATCTCACGAGTTTTTTATTGAGTTATGTGTTGTGAAGTTTTCAAGTTTTGGGTAAAGATTTGATGGACAATAGAATAAGGAGTGGCAAGAGCCTAAGCTTGGGGATGCCCCAGATGGCATCCCCTCTTTTGTCTTCGTCTATTGGTAAATTTACTTGAGGCTATATTTTTATTCACCACATGATATGTGTTTTGATTGGAGCGTCTTGTATGATCTAAGTCTTTGTTTTTTAGTTAACCAAAATCATCCTTGCTGTACACACCTTTTGAGAGGGACACGCATGAATCGCAATTTTTTTAGAATACTCTATGTGCTTCACTTATATTTTTTGAGCTAGGCAATGTGCTCTAGTGCTTCACTTATATCTTTTTAGAGCACGGCGGTGGCTTTATTTTATAGAAATTGTTGAACTCTCATGCTTCACTTATATTATTTTGAGAGTCTCTAAAAAGCATGGTAATTTTCTTAGGTTATGAATTTAGTCCTAATATGATGGGCATCCAAGAGGGATATAATAAAAACTTTCATATAAAGAGCGTTGAATACTATGAGAAGTTTGATTCCTTATGAATGTTTTGAGATATAAAGATGGTGACATTAGAGTCATGCTAGTGAGTAATTGTGGATTAGTAGAAATACTTGTGCGAAAGTTTTTGATTCCCGTAGAATGCACGTTGTCACAGGAAACCACGGCCACCTATGGGACCAGGAGGTCCCTTGCTGGTTTGGCAGGGGGGCGACGCGTTGCACAAAGAGTAGACCAGCGTGGGACAACCCGACAGAGATTACACGGGCAATTTACCCACGTTCGGGCCATGGTGAGGCGTAAAACCCTACTCCTGCTTTGGTGGATTGATGGTGGAAAAGGTGGTGGTGGAGCGTACTACACTTGCCCGACAGGGGTTGCCTCAGGCAGCAGCGACTACGCGCGTATGGGGGTGTGAGTTATCCAACCTTCTAACCCTTTCCATGGTTGCCATGGGCCTCCTTTTATAGATCTAGGGGTAACCACAGTGGCAAAGTAGTCATTACGCATTGATAAGATAGCAAATAGTGCTATCATACCTAACTCTACGGGCTGACAGGGCGCATTAAATGCACCGCTTAACATCACATCATTGGTTGCCCAGCAAGGCTTGCTGGGCTATCTCGCTAGCTCCGCGCCTCTTCTCTGGATACGTCGCAGGACAAGTGTCATCTATGGGTTTCTCCTATAGGAAATGGCTGCCATGTGGCGAATGGCTGCCACTTAATTACTTCGCGGCTTGACACCGCACTGATCGACGACGTGGGTCGTGGTGGAGTGGTTGGTGAGGCAGTTCTGCCTCCGTGAGCCCGCGGCAGGCCCTGCCGGGGTGTTTTGGCTATCTGCTTCTGGGGTGGCCTCGCCCCTTGCCGGGCTCGCCTACCCGGAAAAGGGAGGCTTCTTCTCTTGACGATATCTTGATTCCTTGGCTCGTTCTTGGTCCCTCTGATCTACATATTAGTCCTTCGAATCTCTTGGTTTCTTGTACATCTTGGCTCGGCCTTGGTTTGTTTGTGCACGAGTCAGGGGAAAACAAATACCCATGTCTGTTTTCCCCGAATAAGCCCCCGGGCCTGAGCCACATGTGTCGAGGGGCACGTTGGGTTAGGCCCCAAAAAGTGCGCGAACACGTGGCAGGAGATGGCTGTGCACGCTGGTTTGCCATGATGACTAGTTAATCCAACATCCACTTCGCACAATTATTGTGCGCCGTGGGGTTGTGGGACTGTTGCAGTTAAGGTAAAATGGTAACTTTCTAAAGCATCGCGCCCCCGTTCCGCTTTTCCCCCTTAAGAGCAGGGAAAAATAAAGCGACACGATTCATCTGTCTCCCGCTTCGTTCCCCCACCTTCTTCCTCCGCAAGCCAGGCCACAATTCTTCTCCTTGTTCCTCCTTCCACCGCCATCCAGGAGCACCGCGAAACCCTATTTCCACCGCCACAACCATCTGTACCCATGAAATCCCACCTTGGGGCCTTTTTCGGCGCTCTGCCGGAGGGGGAATCGATCATGGAGGGCTTCTACATCAACACCATAGCCTCTCCGATGATGTGTGAGTAGTTTACCGCAGACCTTCGGGTCCATAGTTATTAGCTAGATGGCTTCTTCTCTCTCTTTGGATCTCAACACAAAGTTCTCCTCGATTCTCTTGGAGATCTATTTGGTTTATGATTAAGATTATCTATGAACAATATTTGATTCTTCTCTAAAATCTCTTATGCATGATTTAAATATCTTTGCAAGTCTCTTCGAATTATCAGTTTGGTTTGGCCTACTAGATTGATCTTTCTTGCAATGGGAGAAGTGCTTAGCTTTGGGTTCAATCTTGCGGTGTCCTTTCCCAGTGACAGCATGGGCAACAAGGCACGTATTGTATTGTTGCCATCGAGGATAAAAAGATGGGGTTTATATCATATTGCTTGAGTTTATCCCTCTACATGATGTCATCTTCCCTAACGCATTACTCTGTTCTTATGAACTTAATACTCTAGATGCATGCTGGATAGCGGTCGATGTGTGTCGTAATAGTAGTAGAGGTAGAATCGTTTCGGTCTACTTGTCGCAGTCGTGATGCCTATATACATGATCATGCCTAGATATTCTCATAACTATGCGCTTTTCTATCAATTGCTCGACAGTAATTCGTTCACCCACCATACAATTTGCTATCTTGAGAGAAACCACTAGTGAAACCTATGGCCCCCGGGTCTATCTTCCATCATATTATTTTCCTATCAATTTGCTATTTCTATTTTGCAATATTTATTTTCCAATCTATACAACAAAAATACCAAAAATATTTATCTTATTATCTCTATCAGATCTCACTTTTGTAAGTGACCATAAAGGGATTGAAAACCCCTTTATCGCGTTGGTTGCGAGGTTCTTATTTGTTTGTGCAGGTACTAGGGGACTTGTGTGTTACCTCCTACTGGATTGATACCTTGGTTCTCAAAACTGAGGCAAATACTTACGCTATTGACTGCATCACCCTTTCCTCTTCAAGGGAAAACCAACGCAAGCTCAAGAGGTAGCAAGAAGAATTTCTGGCGCCGTTGCCGGGGAGGTTTGCACCAAGTCAAGTCAAACTTTGATCTCACACCAACGTGTGGATTTCCGGTGCATCACAAACTCTTATCCCTCGCATTACATTATTTGCCATTTGCCTCTCATTTTCCTCTCCCACTCTTCACCCTTGCCGTTTTATTTGCCCTCTTTTCCGTCCGCCTCTTTTTTCTTGCTTTTTTTTTGCTTGTGTGTTGGATTGATTGTTTGTCATGATGGCTCAAGATAATACTAAATTGTGTGACTTCTCCAATACCAACAACAATGATTTTATTAGTACTCCGATTGCTCCATTTACCGATGCCGAATCTTATGAAATTAATACTGCTTTGCTGAATCTTGTGATGAAAGATCCGTCTTCTGGCCTTCCTAGTGAAGATGCCGCTACCCATCTAAACATCTTTGTTGATTTGTGAGATATGCAAAAGAAGAAATATGTGGATAATGATATTATTAAATTGAAGCTATTTCCATTTTCTCTTAGAGATCGTGCTAAAACTTGGTTTTTGTCTTTGCCTAAAAATAGTATTGATTCATGGAATAAGTGCAAAGATGCTTTTATAAGTATTTTCCTCCCGATAAGATCATCTCTCTTAGAAACGATATTATGAATTTTAAACAACTTGATCATGAGCATGTTGCACAAGCTTGGGAGAGGATGAAATTAATGATACGTAATTGCCCTACTCATGGATTAAATTTTTGGATGATCATACAAACTTTTATGCTGGATTGAATTTTGCTTCTAGAAATCTTTTAGATTCAGCCACGGGAGGCACTTTTATGGAAATCACTTTAGGAGAAGCTACTAAACTCCTAGATAATATTATGGTTAGTTATTCTCAATGGCACACCACAAGATCTACTAGTAAAAAGGTTCATGCTATAGAAGAAATTAATGTTTTGAGTGAAAAGATGGATGAACTTATGAAATTGTTTCCTAATAAGAGTGCTTCTTCTGATCCTAATGATATGCCTTTGTCTACCTTGATTGAGAATAATAATGAACCTATGGATGTGAATTTTGTTGGTAGGAACAATTTTGGTAACAATGCGTATAGAGGAAACTTTAATCCTAGACCGTTTCCTATTAATTCCTCTAATAATTATGGTAATTCCTACAACAACTCTTATGGAAATTTTAATAAGATGCCCTCTGATTTTGAGACTAGTGTTAAAGAACTTATGATTTCGCAAAACAATTTCAATGCTTTGCTTGAAGAAAAATTGCCTAAGATTGATGAGTTGGCTAGGAACATGGATATAATTTCTCTTGATGTTGATTCTTCGAAATTTAGATCTATTCCACCTAAGCATGATATCAATAAGTCTCTCAAAGCCATGAGAATTTCCATTGATGAGTGCGGGGAAAGAACCGCTAGGATGCATGCTAAAAAAGATTGCTTTATGAAAGCATGATCTTCTAGTTTTCATGATAATAAGGATGAAGATCTAAAAGTGATTGATGTGTCCCCTATTAAATCTTTATTTTGCAATATGAATCTTGATAATGATGGGACTGGAGATGAGTCAACTTTAGTTAAAAGGCGTCCCAATGATTCAGAGTTTTTAGATCTTGATGCACAAATTAATAAAAGTGGGATTGAAGAGTTCAAAACTACAACGCCCTCGATGCGGCTATAGCTCCCACGTGTTGAGGCACGACTTAGAGACATAACCACATTGAAAGCAATGTCGCAAGTTAGGCAATCATCACAACATCCCATGTAATATAAATAATAAAGGGGAGAAACATAGTTGGCTTACACTCGCCACATCAATCAAGTACATAAATAGCATTACAACATTCAAAAACTCATGGCCCGACTACGGTGCCAAAATAAAAGATAACCCAACATGCGACACGGTCCCGATCACCCCAATTGGGCACCACTACTGATCATCAGGGAAAGACACATAGTATCGTTGAGAGTCCTCGTCGAACTCCCACTTGAGCTCAAGCGCGCCATCTGGAGCGGAATCATTAGGCCCTGCATCTGGTTTGGAAGTAATCTGTGAGCCACAGGGACTCAGCAATGTCACACCCTCACGATCAAGACTATTTAAGCTTATAGGTAAGGCAAGGTAAAATATGTGGAGCTGCAGCAAGCGACTAGCATATATGGTGGCTAACCTATTCGCAAAAGAGAGCGAGAAGAGGAGGCAAAGCGCGAACGAGTAACTAGAGGATAACCTGCGCAAGCATTACTCCAACACCATGTTCACTTCCCGGACTCCACCGAGAAGAGACCATCACGGTGACTCACACTGTTGATTCATTTTAAATTAGTTAAGGTTCAAGTTATCTACAACCGGACATTAACAAATTCCCATCTGCCCATAACCGCGGGCACGGCTTTCGAAAGTTCAAATCCCTGCAGGGGAGTCCCAACTTAGCCCATGACAAGCTCTCACGGTCAATGAAGGAATAGACCTCCTCCCGAGACGTTCCAATCAGACTCGGTATCCCGGTTCTTCAAGACACTTCGACAGGTTAAAACAAATCCAGCAACACCGCCCGAATGTGCCGACAAATCCCGATAGGAGCTGCACATATCTCGTTCTCAGGGCACAATCAGATAAGCAATCCGTACAACTAAAACCAGCCCTCGAGTTTCCCCGAGGTGGCGCTGCAAGGGGCTCTAGGTTGGACCAACACTCAGAGGAGCACTGGCCCGGGGGGGATTTAAATAAGATGACCCTCGACCTCCGGAAACCCAAGGGAAAAAGAGGGTAGGTGTCAAATGGTAAAACCAAGGTTAGGCATTGCTGGAAAAACTTTAATCAAGGCGAACTATCAAGGGGTTCCCATTATAACCCAACCATGTAAGGAACGCAACAATCCGGGAACATAACACCGATATGATGGAAACTAGGGTGGCAAGAGTGGAACAAAACACTAGGCGAGAGGCCGAGCCTTCCACCCTTTACCAGGTATATAGATGCATTAAGATAACATGGCAATATAATGATATCCCAACAAGTAAATAATGTTCCAACAAGGAACGGTCTCCAATCTTCACCTGCAACTAGCAACGCTATAAGAGGGGCTGAGCAAAGCGGTAACATAGCCAATCAACGGTTTGCTAGGACATGATGGGTTAGAGGCTGAACATGGCAATTTGGGAGGCATGATAAGCAAGTGGTAGGCATCGTAGCATAGGCATAGCAAAAGAGCGAGCATCTAGCAAAGCAAAGATAGTAGTGATTTCGAGGGTATGATCATCTTGCCTGCAAAGTTGTCAGAGTTGAATGGATCCTCGAAAGCAAACTCAACGGGCTCCTCGTTAGAGAACGCGTCTCCCGGCTCTACCCAAACAAGACAAACAAGCAAACAGAACACAATCAACCACGTGCAAAGCTCAAACAATACGATGCAAGGATGGTATGCTATGTGGGATGCGATGCGGGATGCATATGCAAGATTTGACAAGGAATGCATGAACCTGGCCTCAACTTGGAAATCCAAGTGTGCCACTGGAAAGATGAGATGAAATTGCTTGAAAACAATATAAAGAACACCGGAATCGGAGTTACGGTTTGGAAATGGCAAGCAATTCAAATATGATCACGTTCTGCGATTTACAACAAGTAGCCATCTAAATGCAACAAGATGAACATGCTATAGCACCCAAGCATGGCATCAAAATACATGGCAGGAATCCATTCATGAAGCTTAACAAAAGTCTAGCACTAAGCTACGCCCAATTCATCCATTAACAGGTTTAAACAAGCATGGCAAAAATGCATTTGGCAAACAGATCTCAGACTTAGTGAAATTAACACTTGTCTGGAATTTCAGATCAGATAGCACTCTTTGGAGCATGGAAACTATGTGCTACAGGACCTGAACATGGCAAAGTAAAGAATGGCATGGAGCTACTCAAAGAGCTTAACAAAAGTCCCTTAGTGACCTTGAGCCAAAAGGGATCAAAAAATACATTTGCAAGTATGTGAACATGGCAAAAACATAATCAGTTCACAGACTTGGTGAAAACTAGAGCATGCTGAAAACAGATATCAAGTAGGCATGTTTACGAGCTCGATGCACTCACTAAAGAGCAAGTCATGACAATCTAAGCATACACCCATCAAGAATACACAAAATGAAAGCTAGACATGGCAAGAACAATAACATAGCATGCACGGATCAACTACAACATCATCGGCAAAATCGCTAACAAGTAGACAATCTGCCCAGATTCACGAAATGACAAAAGTAGAGCTCGATTGACTCAAGCTAGGGTGCTCCATAATTACAAACAAAGACATGGATCGATAGAGCACTACAAGATTAACAAAACATCCTTACTGATTATCCTCAAAAGAGGCACGGATCACTAGGAAACAACATGAACATATGGCCATATGAGATAAACAGGTCAAGGACTTAGTGGAAATGCTAACTCCCTGAAATCAGCATTACCAAGTGCCTCACTTTGCAAGCTTGTGCTAGTCACCACACACATCACAAAAATACATGGGTTGCACATCTGGAAAGATGGCAAAACCCTTAACAAAACATATGTAGAGCTCAGGGGCATATCATGCACACATTAATCATGGCAAAAATGACAAATATCTAAATGGAGCAGCAGATCTGACAAATATCTCAAATAGCATTCTTCTAATAGCATTTCGGGCATCAAGATGAACTCAAACGAAAATGATGCACTGGAACGAAATGATGTGCTCTCTGAGACGAACATTTTGATATGCTATATGCGCGAAACGGAGCTACGGATGCAAAGTTACGGCACGATGAACAAGGGCATATGAACTAGGGTTTCGGGGATAAAAGTCAACCGATTCCAGATCTGGATCCGGTTTGCACGCGGATCGAGGTTCGTCGCCGAAGTCGCAGGATCTCGCCGGAGAAGCAGGGGGCGTCGCAGGACTTGCCGAGAAGAGGAGGGGCTCGCCGGGGCACGGTCGTCGGCGTGCTCGCCGGCTCCGGGTGGTGGCGGCGCGGCCTTGCTGGAGTAGGAGGAGGCGCGGCGGAGCGCCGGCGAGGAAGGTGACGGGCGGCGGCGTGCGGCAGTCGGCGGGGTCGGCGCCAGCGATGAGGCACGTCGCGGCGGAGGCGGCAGCCAGCGTGGGCGGCGCGGCGAGGGAGGCGCGGCCTCGGGCGAGTGGCGACGGAGGCGGGCTGCGGGGGCCTGCCCCGGGCCGCGCGGGCCGGTGCGGTGGGAGACGGTGCGGGACAGGTGGCGGGCGCGGATTCGCCCGGGGCGGCAGCGCGATTCTGTCCGGCCGGGGACGGACGTGTCCGGCGCGGCGAAGGGCAATTTTTAGGGTTTGGACGGGGGAGAGATCCGGATTTGGAATGGGGAAGGTATATATAGGCATAGAGGGAGCTAGGAGAGTCCAAAAGAGGTGCGATTTTCGGCCACGCAATCGTGAACGAACGCTCTAGATGATGGAGAGGGTTTTGGTGGGTTTTGGGCCAAATTGGAGGGGTGTTGGGCTGCAACACACACGAGGCCTTTTCGGTCCCTCGGTTAACCGTTGGAGTATCAAACGAAGTCCAAATGGTACAAAACTTGACAGGCGGTCTACCGGTAGTAAACCAAGGCCGCTTGGCAAGTCTCGGTCCAATCCGGAAATGTTCAATCCCCACACACGAAACAAAGGTAGAAATGACCACTGGAGGAGAATGAAGCGCCGGAATGCAAAACGGACAACGGGGAAAATGCTTGAATGCATGAGACAAACACGTATGCAAATGCAATGCCCATGATGACATGATATGAGATGCATGACAACGACAACAACACACGGAGACAAAAACCCGAACCCGAGAAAATAAAATAACTTAACGCCGGAAACGGCAAGAGTTGGGGTACAAATTGGGTAAATCACATCCGGGGTGTTACAAAAACATTACATAGCAATGAACCCACTATTTTGGATTTAAAGGGATTTAATTATGATAATTGCTCTTTGATAGATTGTATTTCCTTGTTGTAATCCGTGCTAAATTCTCCTCATGCTTATAGTCAAAATATAGCTTTTACCAAACATATCATTGATGCTTTAATGAAATCTTATGAAGAAAAGCTTGAATTAGAAGTTAATATCCCTAGAAAGTTTCAGGATGAGTGGGAACCTACTATTAAAATTAAAATTATAGATCATGAATGCTATGCTTTATGTGATTTGGGTGCTAGTGTTTCCACGATTCCAAAAACTTTGTGTGATGTGTTAGGATTCCGTGAATTTGATGATTGTTCTTTAAATTTGCATTTTGCGGATTCCACTATTAAGAAACATATGGGAAGGGTTAGTGATGTTCTTATTGTTGCAAATAGGAATTATGTGCCCATAGATTTCATTGTTCTTGATATAGATTGCAATCCTACATGTCCTATTATTCTTGGTAGACCTTTCCTTAGAACGATTGGTGCAATTATTGATATGAAAGAAGGAAATATTAGATTCCAATTTCCATTAATGAAAGGCATGGAACACTTTCCTAGAAATAAAATTAAATTACCTCATGAATCTATTATGAGAACCACTTATGGATTGCATACCAAAGATGACAATACCTAGATCTATTCTTGTTTTTATGCCTACCTAGGGGCGTTAAACGATAGCGCTTGTTGGGAGGCAACCCAATTTTATTTTTTGTTTCTTGCTTTTTGGTTCTGTTTAGTAATAAATAATTCATCTAGCTTATGTTTAGATGTGGTTTTACGCTTTTAAATAGTGTTTGTGCCAAGTGGAACCTTTGGGGAGACTTGGGGGAAGTCTTTATGATCTTGCTGTAAAAAACAGAAACTTTAGGGCTCACAAGATTTGCTACCATTTTTTACTGGAGAGTGAGATTAGGTTGATTCTTTTTGAAGATGATTAATATACAAATTCCTCACGTCCACCAATTTATTTCAGAATTTTTGGGTTATAGAAGTATTCGAAACCTATAGATTACTACAGACTGTTCTGTTTTTGACAGATTCTGTTTTTCGTATGTTGTTTGCTTATTTTGATGAATCTATGGCCAGTATCTGGGGGTATGAACCATAGAGAAATCGGAATACAGTAGGTTTAACACTAATATAAATAAATAATGAGTTCATTATAGTACCTTAAGTGGTGGTTTGTTTTCTTATACCGACGGAGCTCCTGAGATTTTCTGTTGAGTTTTGTGTTGTGAAGTTTTCAAGTTTTGGGTAAAGATTTGATGGATTTTGGAACAAGGAGTGGCAAGAGCCTAAGCTTGGGGATGCCCAAGGCACCCGAAGATAAAATTCAAGGAAAACCAAAAGCCTAAGCTTAGGGATGCCCCGGAAGGCATCCCCTCTTTCGTCTTCGTCCATTAGTAACTTTACTTGAGGCTATATTTTTATTCACCACATGATACGTGTTTTGCTTGGAGCGTCTTGTATGATTTGAGTATTTTCTTTTTAGTTTACAACAATCATCCTTGCTGTACACACCTTTTGGAGAGACACACATGAATCAGAATTTATTAGAATACTCTATGTGCTTCTATTATATCTTTTGAGCTAGATATTTTGCTCTAGTGCTCCACTTATATCTTTTAAGAGCATGGTAGTGGTTCTATTTTATAGAAATTATTGATCTCTACTGCTTCACTTATATGATTTTGAGTCTTTTAGAACAGCGTGGTAATTTGCTTTGGCTATAAAATTAGTCCTAATATGATAGGCATCCAAGATGGCTATAATAAAAACTATCATAAAAAGTGCATTGAATACTACGAGAAGTTTGATACTTGATGATTGTTTTGAGATATGAAGATGGTGATATTAGAGTCATGCTAGTTGAGTAATTGTGAATTTGATAAATACTTGTTCTAAAGTTTGTGATTCCCGTAGCATGCACGTATGGTGAACCGTTTTGTGATGAAGTCGGAGCATGATTTATTTATTGACTATCTTCCTTATGAGTGGCGGTCGGGGACGAGCGATGGTCTTTTCCTACCAATCTATCCCCATAGGAGCATGCGTGTAGTACTTTGTTTCGATGACTAATAGATTTTTGCAATAAGTATGTGAGTTCTTTATGACTAATGCTGAGTCCATGAATTATACGCACTCTCACCCTTCCACCATTGCTAGCCTCTCTAGTATCGCGCAACTTTCGCCGGTACCATAAACCCACCATATACCTTCCTCAAAACAGCCACCATACCTACCTATTATGGCCTTTCCATAGCCATTCCGAGATATATTGCCATGCAACTTAGCACTGTTCCGTTTGTTATGACACGCTTCATCATTGTCATATTGCTTTGCATGATCATGTAGTTGACATCGTATTTTTGGCAAAGCCAATGTTCATAATTCTTTCATACATGTCACTCATGAGTCATTGCACATCCCGGTACACCGCCGGAGGCATTCACATAGAGTCATATTTTGTTCTAAGTATCGAGATGTAATTCTTGAGTTGTAAGTAAATAAAAGTGTGATGATCATCATTATTAGAGCACTGTCCCAAGTGAGGAAAGGATGATGGAGACTATGATTGATGAGGACATGACTACCTTGGATACAACCAAAAATATTGCATACATGCATATTTGTGAGGTGATTTCTAGTGCAAACTATTCAATAATCTATTTATGTTATCCAGAACAAAAATACTTCACACACTTTTGTATTTTGTCTAATTGCAGGTGTATGGGACATTTGTACAATCCACATATGAAGATAAGGGAAAAGGAGAAGTTTAGGTTCTGTTCAAAAAGTCCTCTCACGTCATTTTTGGGCCAAGAGAAGATAGAGTCCAAGTCTCTCACGTTCTGGATTCAGATTTGGACTGTACAGACATACCTGACTCAAAACATCAATAACTTTTTCATACGGACTCTGAATTGGGTGATTCTTTTTTTGTTGGAAAGTAGATTTCATGCTCTTTCCAACCCATTTGGAATAACCTTCAAATTCGTCCGGAGCATTGAGATATCGATGAAAGAATCTGACACTGCAGCAGAATCTAAGTCAAACAACAAGTCCAAAGGTGTTGCACCATCTTCACTTGGGCCCATGAGCCTTGTACGACCTAATGTTAGTTTTAGGCTGCCTTGGGACATCCTTCCACCTCCTTGGCCGCCACCCCTTGCTCCTATATAAATAGATCCATCTAGTAGCTTTTTCCTGGGGGATTTGTTTAGTTAAAAGTTAGCCATTGCAACTTCGTGTACTTCGTTTGTGTCCAACGACCAGACCAAGACCGCTTACGGATCTCCACCATTATCAATACTTCATATATATTCGCAATATTCAGATTGCTTTATCATATTCTTGCTCGTTCTTCGATTGCTTGGAGGAATAGACCTTCGTGGTCAGGTTGACCGTGCTTCCGGCATTGTCAGTAACCTCAGGAGATTGGTTTAGCGATTTCTAAGGCGCAACGTCGTGCACGTTTGTAGTCGGATCGTGAAAACCGTCTCCACCAAATCGATAGTTATCATCTCATCGAAAGATCAGGACTCTCGCCTCTATCAAGTGGTATCAGTTTTCAGGTTGCTCGGTGAGAATTTCCAGTTTTTCCTAGATTAGATTTATTTTCTTACCTATTGTTCAAGAAAAGCCACAAAAAAGTTAGATCTATTCATCCTTTGTCCAAGCCAGTCTGAGCCTTTGCAATTTTCCTTTCATTGCTTGCATAGTTGAATTATCGGTTGCATCGTCATGTCGAGTTGCTGGTCTTAGTGTCTAGTTCGTTTAGAGTTTAGAGTTCTGTTCACATTAGTCACGCTGCCGCTGCATCGTTATCCCTTCCGCTGTCCATCACACATCCATCAATTTCCACCACGTCCTACCCATCGTTCATTGTCATAATCATAGTTGAGATCGTTCACATCTTCGCTTGATCCAATCTGCATCTTATCCAGTTTGTTTTGGAAAGAGGGAGAGAAAAAAAAGTCAGAGAAAAAAAAACGAAGAAAAAAAAGTAAAATAAGTCAGAGAAAAAAAGAGAGAAAGAAAAAAAAGTGTGAGGAAAAAAAGAGAGAAGAAAAAAAACAAAATTCGGATCTATCTCGACTCAATCTCGTAGTTGAATTTGGATTAGAATCTGTTTTGTGCACTGTTCAGTAAAACAGGCATAACTTTCTCATACGAAGTCTGTTTTGGCTCCACAAGTACTCAAATGAAAGCTAGCGACGAGCCGCATCTAAATAGTTGCAAAATCTAGTTCAATATTTGGCAGCTCAAAATCGGCTTCTAAATAGGTCTTTTTGCTCTCCGAAGTGCACGAACACAGCTTATTCTAGTTTTCACGCCAGTTTTCGAATTTTTTGACTCCTCATATCAACTCGGAATTGAGTGATTCCTTTTGCGTTTGAAAGCTTGAGTCAATACCATTCTTGAAAAAATTATAAAAAAATTGTCACAAACTTTTCTAGAGGAAAGTTGGAGTTAAAGTTGTTGATATATCCTGCTTGGCTGTTATTTCACATCATTATCTTTACTGCCGTTGTGATCTTCACTTATATCTTGATGTCCAGAGCTACTTAGTATCCTTCATTGATGCTAGTTGTGCTACACCGTGACTTCATTAGTGTTCTAGGCTCACGTCTGTAGTCCGGTCTAGCCTAGGACCAGCACAGTACCGTCGTTGAGCGTTTATTCAACATTGCATCTCTGAATTGATTATTGCTAATCTTTTGCTACCAAATATAGCCAACTCAGCTCCACATATTTCTACACCGTGTATATGTATGTTCCCCTGGAAATCGCTTTACACAATCTTCGGAGTTATTTGACACCGCTGGTTGCCTGTCACCACCTGCCGCATGGTAAGAACTTGTAAGATATTGATATTTGCTTTACTATGAGCACTTTACAACCACATCCTAGTAGTTCATCGGAACATTATTCTCGAATTTTGTTTCTTGTTTCTAATAATCATGTCAGGTTCTGAAGATAGAAGTTCTTGGACGACGGACACATCTTCACCATCACGAGAGTTGGGACAACACACAAATGCACATGGTCAGGTTATCTCTTTACCGTCATTTGAGGGTAGATTTAATCCTGCTATTTATCTAGCTTGGGAGCTTGAAGTAGAACAAGTTTTTACTCACCATGATTTTTCTAAACTTGAGAGAGTACGAGCTACCACTAGAGCATTTACTGGTTTTGCTTCTGCTTGGTGGAGTGTACATTGTAAGAAAAACATTGATAACCAACCCACAACTTGGAAAGTTTTGAAAGCTGTAATGAGACAACAATTTTTTCCTCCTTACTATCATCGTGAATTGCTTTGCAAATTGGAACAATTAAAACAAGGCAGTAAGACTGTTCATGCTTACTACCCAGAGTTCAAATCTTATATGCATCATTGTGACATGGAAGAATCTGAGGATGATACAATGAATAGATATTTTGGTGGTTTTAACCATGATATCCGTGCAAGATTTCAGTATATTCCTCGTTGCATTACTGGTATATATGTTCGTGCTTGTACCTTTGAGAGACAGATACATGAGGATGCATTGGGTGACAACAACAACAACTATTCCAGTTCATGCTCACCACCGCCGGCTGGTTCCTCCACTGTTGCACCTACTAGAGCAGCCCCACCTCGGATTGTGAGCATGACATCATCTCAAGAGTATGGTACATTGTCAACGTCTGTACCTACATCAGCTACGTCTTTGCGACAAGGTAACAATAAAGGTATTGATGATATAACTTCACATGAGAATGATGCATGCCTAGTTAACTTGAATGCATCATGTGTTGAGTTACCTGTTGATTTGAGCACACCACCTATTTTAGAGAATCTTGTTACTGTCACGAATGCGTCATGTGATCAAATAACTGAAATACCAACAATTTTGAGTGCACCCATTGAACGTTGATGCAAAAGAACCAATGTTTAATCATTTTGATATGACCTCTAATCTTGGTGATGATTCTATGTCCAATGAATTATTGCATGTTTGCTTATTTAAGCATGTTGTAGCATGTAAATTTGATGCAAGTAAGGTTTATTCACCAATGTTGGGATGGTTTAATGATGAACATTGTCAATCTTTTGAAATGAATAAGAGCTTCACTTATATGTGCAAACTAAGTTGCAATATTTTCATGCCTTCTACTTCTTGTGATAATTTTTTGGCTTTAGATTTTATGAACTATGAAAGTTACTCATGTATACATGTGTCATATGTGCAAAAATGAAGGGAAGTAAAAATGGATGACATATACATATACAACATGTACACCTTGTCTCTTTTGTTAGCCACATTTCATATTAAGCAATGGCGAGGACGGCTTTGTTTTTAAGAAGGGGAGGATGATGAGGACATGACTACCTTGGAGACGACCAAAAATATTGCGTACATGCATATTTGTCAGGTGATTTCTAGTGCAAACTATTCAATAATCTATTTATGTTATCCAGAACAAAAATACTTCACACACTTTTGTGTTTTGTCTAATTGCAGGTGCATGGGACATTTGTACAATCCACATATGAAGATAAGGGAAAAGGAGAAGTTTAGGTTCTGTTCAAAAAGTCCTCTCACGTCACTTTTGGGCCAAGAGAAGATAGAGTCCAAGTCTCTCATGTTCTGGATTCAGATTCGGACTACACAGACATACCTGACTCAAAACGTCAACAACTTTTTCATACGGACTCCGAATTGGGTGATTCTTTTTTTTGTTGGAAAGTAGATTTCGTGCTCTTTCCAACCCATTTTGAATAACCTTCAAATTCGTCCGGAGCATTGAGATATCAACGAAACAATCTGACGCTGCAGCAGAATCCGAGTCAAACAACAAGTCCAAAGGTGTTGCACCATCTTCACTTGGGCCCATGAGCCTTGTACGACCTAATGTTAGTTTTAGGCTGCCTTGGGACGTCCTTCCACCTCTTTGGCCGCCACCCCTTGCTCCTATATAAATAGATCCATCTAGTAGCTTTTTCCTGGGGGATTTGTTTAGTTAAAAGTTAGCCATTGCAACTTCGTGTACTTCGTTTGTGTCCAACGACCAGACCAAGACCGCTTACGGATCTCCACCATTATCAATACTTCATATATATTCGCAATATTCAGATTGCTTTATCATATTCTTGCTCGTTCTTCGATTGCTTGCAGGAATAGACCTTCATGGTCAGGTTGACCGTGCTTCCGGCATCGTCAGTAACCTCAGGAGATTGGTTTAGCGATTGCTAAGGCGCAACGTCGTGCACGTTTGTAGTCGGATCATGAAAGTCGTCTCCACCAAATCGATAGTTATCATCTCATCGAAAGATCGGGACCCTCGCCTCTATCAATGATTCCCCCACAAGTCGGGATGAGACTCCGGACGAAAATAAAAAAAGAAAAAAAGAGGCCATAAAGGGGCCCAAATAAACAAAAAGAGAGAAAAAGAGAGAAGGGACAATGTTACTATCCTTTTACCACACTTGTCCGTCAAAGTAGCACCATGATCTTCATGATAGCCAGTCTCTTATGTCGTCACTTTCATATACTAGTGGGAATTTTACGTTATAGAACTTGGCTTGTATATTCCAATGATGGGCTTCCTCAAAATGCCCTAGGTCTTCGTGAGCAAGCGAGTTGGATGGACACCCACTTAGTTTCTTTTGTTGAGCTTTCATACTCTTATAGCTCTAGTGCATCCGTTGCATGGCAATCTCTACTCACTCACATTGATATCTATTGATGGGAATCTCCATAGCCCGTTGATACGCCTAGTTGATGTGAGACTATCTTCTCCTTTTTTGTCTTCTCCACAACCACCATTCTATTCCACCTATAGTGCTATATCCATGGCTCACGCTCATGTATTGCGTGAAGATTAAAGAAGTTTGAGAACATCAAAAGTATGAAACAATTGCTTGGCTTGTCATCGGGGTAGTGCATGATTTAAATACTTTGTGTGGTGAAGATGGAGCATAGCCAGACTATATGATTTGTAGGGATAACTTTCTTTGGCCATGTTATTTTGAGAAGACATGATTGCTTTGCTAGTATGCTTGAAGTATTATTATTTTTATGTCAATATTAAAATTTTGTCTTGAATCTTTCGGATCTGAACATTCATGCCACAATAAAGAAAATTACATTGAGAATTATGCTAGGTAGCATTCCACATCAATTTTTTTGTCTTTATCATTTACCTACTTGAAGACGAGCAGGAATTAAGCTTGGGGATGCTTGATACGTCTCCAACGTATCTATAATTTTAGATTCTTCCATGCTATTATATTATCTGTTTTGGATGTTTAATGGGCTTTAATATACCTTTTTTATTATTTTTGGGACTAACCAACTAACCAAAGGCCCAGTGCAAATTGCTGTTTTTTGCCTATTTCAGTGATTCACGGAAAAGGAACATCAAACGGAATCCAAACGGAATGAAACCTTCGAGAAGAGTTATTTTTGGAACAAATGTGACCCAGGAGACTTGGAGTGGCCGTCAAGAAAGAAGCGAGGAGGCCACGAGGCAGGGGGCGCGCCCCCCACCCTCGTGGGCCCCTCGCAGCTCCACCGACGTACTTCTTCCTCCTATATATACCCATATACCCCGAAAACATCCAGGAGCACCACGAAACCCTATTTCCACTGCCGCAACCTTCTGTACCCGTGAGATCCCATCTTGGGGCCTTTTTCGGCGTTCTGTCGGAGGGGGAATCGATCACGGAGGGCTTCTGCATCAACACCATAGCCTCTCCGATGATGTGTGAGTTGTTTACCGCAGACCCTCGGGTCCATATTTATTAGCTAGATGGCTTCTTCTCTCTCTTTGGATCTCAATACAAATTTTTCCTCGATTCTCTTAGAGATCTATTCGATGTAATTCTTTTGCGGTGTGTTTGTCGAGATCCGATGAATTGTGGGTTTATGATCAAGATTATCTATGAACAATATTTGATTCTTCTCTGAAATCTCTTATGCATGATTTAAATATCTTTGCAAGTCTACTCGAATTATCAGTTTGGTTTGGCCTACTAGATTGATCTTTCTTGCAATGGGACAAGTGCTTAGCTTTGGGTTGTATCTTGCGGTGTCCTTTCCCAGTGACAGTAGGGGCAGCAAGGCACGCATTGTATTGTTGCCATCGAGGATAAAAATATGGGGTTGATATCATATTGCTTGAGTTTATCCCTCTACATCATGTCATCTTGCCTAATGCGTTACTTTGTTCTTATGAACTTAATACTCTAGATGCATACTGGATAGCGGTCGATGTGTGGAGTAATAGTAGTAGATGTAGAATCATTTCGGTCTACTTGTCGCGGACGTGATGCCTATATACATGATCATGCCTAGATATTCTCATAACTATGCACTTTTCTATCAATTGCTCGACAATAATTCGTTCACCCACCGTAGAATTTGCTATCTTGAGAGAAGCCACTAGTGAAACCGATGCCCCCCGGGTCTATCTTCCATCATATTATTTTCCTATCAATTTGCTATTTCTATTTTGCAGTCTTTATTTTCCAATCTATACAACAAAAATACAAAAAATATTCATCTTATTATCTCTATCAGATCACTCTTTCGTAAGTGACCGTAAAGGGATTGACAACCCCTTTATCGCGTTAGTTGAGAGGTTCTTGTTTGTTTGTGCAGGTACTAGGGGACTTTTGTGTTACCTCCTACTGGATTGATACCTTGGTTCTCAAAACTAAGGGAAATACTTACACTACTGTGTTGCATCACCCTTTCCTCTTCAAGGGAAAACCAACGCAAGCTCAAGAGGTAGCAGAAACCCACGGAGAAGAGGAAGCCGACGGCCACGGCGAAGGAGGCCGCCGCCAAGGGAAGCAAGAGGTCGGCGGAGCTGAACAAGAAACGGAGCAAAGACATCATCTTCGACCCGTGTACTTTGAGCAGCCCCATTTTTCAGGCAAAGTATGGGTATCTGTGGGGGAGGCCCATCGAGAAAGGTCATGGAGCACCCGTAGTTTATGTGGGGGAGGCCCATACCAACAATTTCCAAGGAATTTATTATTTGACAACATAAAGTAAATTCATTTTTCATTTCGGGACTGGGCATCCCTAATACCTTTGCCTTACTCTCGTGCAATGACAAGTGAATAAACACTCATCGTGAGAATAACACATCTAGCATGGAAAATATTAGCCGCCGGTACGAGCACACAAAAGAGAATTTTTTTTGAATATTAGAGATGGCACATACAAATTTGCTTAGAATGGCAAAAGAATACCGCATATAGGTAGATATACTAGATCCATGTGGCAAAACTGGTTTAATGGTTTTTGGATGCACAAGTAGTGATCATACCTAGTGCAAAATGAAGGCTAGCAAAATATTGAGAAGTGACCAACCAAGAAACGAATAATCTCATAAGCGAGCATTAAGCGTAATTAACACCGAATAATGCACCACAAGTAGGCTATAATTTCATTGTATAATTATTGACTTTCGTGCTTGCATAGGGAATCACAAACCTTAACACCAATATTGTTACTAAAGCATAATTACTCATCAACGTAACTCACATATCACATCATCATATCTCAAAACTATTACTAAGAATCAAGTTTATTTTGTCCAATGATCTTCATGAAAGTTTTTATTATATCCTTCTTGGATATCTATCACTTTGGGACTAATTTTCATGTGTTGCATTTGATAAGCTCAAACAAATATATGTGAAGATCGAGAATAATTTTTCTTTCTCTCAAATTAATTTAAGTGAAGCAAGAGAGATTTTTTTTCAAAAACCTAAAGCACACCGTGCTCAAAAAGATATAAGTGAAGCACTAGAGCAAGTCCATAGCTCATAAAAATTTAAGTGAAGCATAGAGAGCAATTCTAACAAGTCATGACATAATTTTGGCTCTCTCAAATACGTGTGTCCATCAAGGAATCAAGACTTAAAACACAAAATAAAACAAGCAAAGACTCATATCATACTAGACGCTCCAAGCAAAACACATAGTATGTGACAAATAAAAATATAGCTTCGAGTAAAATACCGATGGTCGTTAGAAGAAAGAGGGGATGCCACTCGGGGGCATCCCCAAGCATAGTTGCTTGCTCTCTTTTGGATAATAGCTTGGGGTGTCGGGGCATCCCCAAGCTTAGGCTCTTCTTACTCCTTATTCCTTCATCCATCGTAACATAACCCAAAATTTGAAAACTTCAATCACACAAAACTCAACAAAAGCCTTCGTGAGATCCGTTACTATAAGAAAACAAATCACTACTATAAGTGCTGTAGTAAACCAATTCATATTTTGTTCTTGCATTATATCTACTGTATTCCAACTTTTCTATGGCAAAAACTCATCAAAGAAAACCATAGAGCCATCAAAACAAGCACACAACGCAAAGAAAACAGAATCTGTCAAAAACAAGACAGTCTGTAGCAATCTGGATGTTTTGAATACTTCTGTAACTCCAAAAACTCTGAAAATTTAGGATGACCTGAGCAATTTGTATATTAATCTACTGCAGAAGGAAAGGGTATTTTAGCGCTCTCTGGTTAAAAATTAAAATTATTTCCGCGAGTGCAAAAGTTTCTGTTTTTTTCAGCAAGATCAAATAACTATCACCCAAGAAGATCCTAAAGGCTTTACTTGGCACAAACACTAATGAAAACACAAAAAACACAATCATAACAGTAGCATAATTGTGTTAACACTCAAAAACAGGAAGAAAAAGCAAAATTAAATTATATTCATTGGGTTGCCTCCCAACAAGCGCTATAGTTTTACGCCCTTAGCTAGGCATAAATCAAGGATCTAAGTTTTGTCATCCGCAGTCTTGGCTACTTCGGTAAGGGTTTTCTCAAACTCGAGAGGCTCTTTGCACTTCCCTAAATTTTCAGGAAAAGAAACCAACTTTAGATCCAAAATATCCAAACACTTGTTGCAAAGAGTAATCAAGGTATTCATGCGATTGATACTACCTTTGAGATGTTTGTTATATTTTTGTAATTCGACCATGTGTTTATGCAAATCACCAAGTTTATCTAACATTTGAAGTCCCTCTGGGGTAAAACAAAACCCCTTCTTTTGAGGTGGAACACCCAAAATTCCGTCTAAAATTTCATAGGTAGCATTGGCATCAAGCTCAATAAAATTCCCTTTAGCGGAAAAATCTAGGAGTTGTCTATGATGCAAAGCCAATCCTATGTAAAAATTACGAAGCAAGATCTTAGCATACCCCTTTAGATTGCAAATATAGTAATATTCCATAAGCCTATACCAAGCATCTTTCAAATCTTCTCCTTGTCTTTGCGTGAAGTAAAGAACTTCAAAATCCGGTGACAAAGGAGGGGTAGGCACACTAGCCATTATGACTAGAGGGCAAGAACACGGATAGATCTGGCGAGAAAACGGCGAACGAAAAAGAGGGTCGAATAAAAAGACAAATTTTTATGAAGTGGGGGAGGGGAAAACGAGAGGCAAATGGCAAATAATGTAAATTACAAGGAGATGAGATTTGTGATTAGGAAACTAGTATATGTTGTAGATCCTCCCCGACAACAACGCCAGAAATTCCTTTTGATGTCGCTTGAAGTTACGTCGGTATTTCCCCGAAGAGGAAGGGATGATGCAGCACATTGGCAGTAGGTATTTCCCTCAGATATGAAACGAAGGTTATCGAACCAGTAGGAGAACCAAGCAACACAACGTAAACAACACCTGCACACAAATAACAAATACTTGCAACCCGATGTGTAAAAGGGGTTGTCAATCCCTTTAGGGTAGCGGCACCGGAAATTGGTATGAAGACGGAAGAAAGCTGTAAATATTGATAGTTCAAACGCCAAATAAAATAAAGTGCAACAAGGTATTTTTGTATTTTTGGTTTAGTAGATCTGAAAATAAAAGGCAAATAAAATAGATCGCGAAGGCAAATAATATGAGAAAGAGATCCGGGGGCCGTAGGTTTCACTAGTGGCTTCTCTCGAGAAAAATAGCAAACGGTGGGTAAGCAAATTACTGTTGGGCAATTGATAGAACTTCAAATAATCATGACGATATCCAGGCAATGATCATTATATAGGCATCACATCCAAGATTAGTAGACCAACTCCTGCCTACATCTACTACTATTACCTCGCACATTGACCGCTATCCAACATGCATCTAGTGTATTAAGTTCATGGAGAAACGGAGCAATGCAATAAGAATGATGACATGATGTAGACAAGATCTGTCTATGTAGAGATAGACCCCATCGTTTTATCCTTAGTAGCAACGATACATGCGTGTCGGTTCCCCTTGTGTCACTGGGATCAAGCATCGTAAGATCGAACCCACTACAAAGCACCTCTTCCCATTGCAAGATAAATAGATCAAGTTGGCCAAACAAAACCCAAATATCAGAGAAGAAATACGAGGCTATAAGCAATCATGCATATAAGAGATCAAAGAAACTCAAATAACTTTCATGGATATAAAAAGATAGATCTGATCATAAACTCAAAGTTCATCCGATCCCAACAAACACACCGCAAAAAGAGTTACATCATATGTATCTCCAAGAGACCATTGTATTGAGAATCGAACGGGACAGAGGAAGCCATCTAGCTACTAACTATGGACCCAAAGGTCTACAAAGAACTGCTCACGCATCATCGGAGAGGCACCAATGGAAGTGGTGAACCCCTCTGTGATGGTGTCTAGATTGGATCTAGTGGTTCTAGACTCTGCGGCGGCTGGAATTGATTTTCGTTGACTCCCCTAGGGTTTTTGGAATATTGGGGTATTTATAGAGCGAAGAGGCGGTCCGGGGCACCCGAGGTGGGCGCAACCCACCAGGGCACGCCTGGGGGGCTAGGCGCGCCCTGGTGGGTTATGCCCCTCGGCGCACCCCCAGGTGCTTCTCCAGCCCATTGGGTGTCTCCTCGTCCATAAAAATTCCACAAAAAGTTTGGTATTGATTTCCCGTGATGTAAAAAACATGAAGAAAACAATAACTGGCACTTGCACTATGTCAATAGGTTAGTACCAAAAAATGGTGTAAAATGATTATAAAACATCCAAGATTGAAAATATAACAGCATGGAACAATAAAAAAATTATAGATACGTTGGAGGCGTATCAGAGTCAGTCTACTTGACACGGACATGATGCCTATATTCATAATCAATGCCTTGGATATCATCATAACTTTGCGCCTTTCTATTTATTGCTCGACAATAATTTATTCACCCACCATGTTATTTTCCTTGAAGAGAGAAGCCTCTAGTGAAATCTATGGCCCCAGGTCTATTTTCCATCATATATTTTCAGATCTATAAACCAAAACCCCCAAAAATACCTTGCTGCAATTTATTTACTTTTATTTTGTTTTATGTTTTAGTAATATTTTATATCTATCTCTATCAGATCTCATCCTTACAAGTGACCGTGAAGGGATTGACAACTCCTTTATCGTGTTGGGTGCAAGTGTTTGATTGTTTGTGTAGGTGCATAGATTGGAGACTTGCTTGTACCTCCTACTGGTTGATACCTTGGTTCTCAAACTGAGGGAAATACTTATCTTACTTTGCATCATCATCCTTTCCTCTTCGAGGGAAAAATCAACGCAAGCTCAAGAAGTAGCAACTCCAAACACCGCACTCTTCCGCCATTACTTCGTCCCCCGCATTGAATCTGGGGAAGCCCTCTCTGGCTCCATTACTTTGATTCCCAAGCACGGAACCAAGGAAACATATCATCAAGGGGCAGGGCATAAGAAGTGGGAGGAATGGCGGGGCGAGTGGTGCTGGATCAAGAAGGATGATTTCCCCCATTTTTTGCATGCCACGGGAGACCGAACCAGCTCGTGGTGAGGATTGGAGTGATCCCGACAATGACGACATGAAGCTCACAGTCTCCAGCACCAGAATCATGCGTCTCAAAGCAACCAAGCTCACCGCCGAGGTAGTTGGCGTGGACGTCCTTCGCCACCGAATCGCCTCTCTGTAGGACAGAAAGCGACCGACTTGGGATTATAAGAATGCTACAGATATCCTGAGGCTGTACCATGGGCTGAACTACAATCTAACAACTCTATAGCATGATGCCTTGTGCCACGCGCTATTCAGATCAGACAGCAAGACCAAAATGCTGGCATGCTTCATTCCCTTGTGCAACAACTCACCTCTGACCACAATCGTTGCTATGATGTCGGAGTGCAATGCTCATGGAGTTATGGCAGATTGGGAATAGCCATCCGAAGAGCGCGTGCAGGAATTCTTTGTCCCTCATGGAAAAATCCATCAAGGAAGAGAAAGACCTCATCTGCGACACCACTGACTTGACGCTCGCCGGGGAGCAGGGCGGAGAAGCGGCCGAGAGTTCCTCCGGTAAAGGGATGGCCGAGGAGCAACTACATGAAGAGCCCCCTGCTCCGTCAAGGAAACAATGCGTCCTCCGCAAGGCTAGCTCCAGCGATCCAGTTCATCCATCATCTTCGAGAAGTAGAGCTGCTGACAAGGGGACAACCGGCAAGGCTTTGAAGTGGAAAGGAGTTCAATAGCAAACTGTGCGGCACACAAGATAGACTTTTGCGCCAACAACTGGAGTGTCAAAGCCGTCAAGTGCTGCCGTGCCAGCAATTGAAACTGCAAGATCATCTCGATCTGCCTCCACTACCAAGCGTCCAAGAAATCCCACTCCTCCTCCGAGCACTGCCGCTGAGACAGATGTCGATTTCGACGTCTCTGCCTTCAGCAACAGTGAGGCAGAGTAAGAATGCTTGTTGCTTTCTTGTACTTCTTGATTTATTGATTTGAATGGGATTGTTTAAATTTCTACAGAAATGCAGAAACCTTGGCGCAGAGGCAGGCGAATGATACGTCTCCAACGTATCTATAATTTTTGATTGTTCCATGCTATTATATTATCTGTTTTGGATGATAACGGGCTTTATTTTACACTTTCATATTATTTTTGGGACTAACCTATTAACCAGAAGCCCAACCCAAATTGCTGTTTTTTTGCCTATTTCAGTGTTTCATAGAAAAGGAATATCAAACGGAGTCCAAACAGAATGAAACCTTTGGGAACGTGATTTTTGGAACAAATGTGATCCAGAGAACTTGGAGTGGACGTCAAGCAATCAACGAGGCGGCCATAAGGTAGGGGGGGCGCGCCTACCCCCCTGGGCGCGCCCTCCACCCCCATGGGCCCCTTGTTGCTCCACCGACCTATTTCTTCCTCCTGGATGTTTTGGTCTACTTGTCTCGGACGTGATGCCTATATACATGATCATGCCTAGATATTCTCATAATTATTCGCTTTTCTATCAATTGCTCGACAGTAATTTGTTCACCCACCGTAATACTTATGCTATCTTGAGAGAAGCCACTAGTGAAACCTATGGCCCCCGGGTCTATTTTCCATCATACAAGTTTCCAATCTATTTTATTTTCAATCTTTACTTTCAATCTATATCATAAAAATACCAAAAATACTTATCTTATTATTATCATCTCTATCAGATCTCACTCTTGCAAGTGGTCATGAAGGGATTGACAACCCCTTTATCGCGTTGGTTGCGAGGTTATTATTTGTTTGTGTAGGTACGAGGTGACTCATGCGTGGTCTCCTACTATATCGATACCTTGGTTCTCAAAAACTGAGGGAAATACTTACGCTGCTTTACTGCACCACCCTTTCCTCTTCAAGGGAAAACCAATGCAGTGCTCAAGAGGTAGCAAGAAGGATTTCTAGCACCGTTGCCGGGGAGATCTACGCCAAGTCAAGACATACCAAGTACCCATCACAACTCTTATCTTCTGCATTACACTATTTGCCATTTGCCTCTCATTTCCTCTCCCCCACTTCATCCTTTCCGTTTTATTCATCTCTTTCCCATTTGTTTTCTTGTACCATGGCCGATTCAAAAAGGGCTAAGGGTTCTCTCCCGGGTTTTACCTTGGATAGTCCCTCTATCCTCTCTAAGCTCATAAATAATGATGCTATGGAGAGACCTACCAGGGTTATCAATGAGAGTTTGAATAATTTTGATGAAGATGATCCCGAAATTTTTCGTTATTTACTTGATGAATCTTTGAAAGACGCTTGGGATAGGCTATTAAGAATTCGAGCTAGCTATGTGCCCCAATATCAAATTGAGGTTTACCTGAAAAGCTTTTATATTGGTTTACCCTCTTCATTCAAGCAAGTTCTGGATTCTATCTTTGAAGAAGGTTTTCTTGAGGGGGATCCCATCGATACTTATGAAAGGATGAAAACTATATTTGGGCACCCCATGAGTGAGAAGGTTGAATCTACCTCTCTTTTGTGCTTTTACCAAAATGAAACTATCAAAGAAATGATGGCTAGCTTAGATGCCAATTTTCGTAATGTGCTTAATCTCTCTTCCACTATCAATGGCAACATGCTATCTCAAAATAGAAATATAAATGCTATATAAAAGAAATTTTCTCATTTCTTTCCTAATACCAAAGATGGCAATACCTAGATCTATCCTTTCTTTTATTGCTAGCTAGGGGCGTTAAACGATATTGCTTGTTGGGAGGAAACACAATTTTATTTTTATTCCTTGATTTTTTGCTCCTGTTTAGTAATAAATAATTTATCTAGCCTATATTTTGGTTGTGTTTTTTGTGTTTAATTAGTGTTTGTGCCAAGTAGAACCGTTGGGAAGACTTGGGGAAAGTCTTTTTGATCTTGCTATAAAAAACATAAACTTTAGCGCTCGTGAGAATTGCTGCCATTTTTTACTGGAGAGTGATATATAGTTATTTATTTTTGAAGATGATTAATAGATAAATTCCTCACGTCCATAAATTTATTTTAGAATTTTTGGGGTTCCGGAAGTATTCGAAACCTACAGATTACTATAGACTGTTCTGTTTTTGACAGATTCTGTTTTTTGTGTGTTGTTTGCTTATTTTGATGAATCTATGGCTAGTAATAGAGTTTATGAACCATAGAAAAGTTGGAATACAGTAGGTTTAACACCAATATAAATAAAGAATGAATTCATTACAGTACCTTGAAGTGGTGGTTTGTTTTCTTTTACTAACGGAGCTCACGAAGATTTTCTGTTAAGTTTTGTGTTGTGAAGTTTTCAAGTTTTGGGTAAAGATTTGATGGATTATGGAACAAGGAGTGGAAAGAGCCTAATCTTGGGGATGCCCAAGTCACTGCAAGGTAAAATCCAAGGACACCAAAAATCCTAAGCTTGCGGATGCCTCGGAAGGCATCCCCTCTTTCGTCTTCGTCTATCGGTAACTTTACTTGGAGCTATATTTTTATTCGCCACATGATATGTGTTTTGCTTGGAGCATCTTGTATGATTTGAGTCTTTGCTTTTTAGTTTACCACAATCATCCTTTCTGTACACACCTTTTGAGAGAGACACACATGAATTGGAATTTAATAGAATACTCTACGCGCTTCACTTATATCTTTTGAGCTATATAGTTTTTGCTCTAGTACTTCACATATATCTTTTAGAGCACGATGGTGGTTTGATTTTATAGAAATAATTGATCTCTCATGCTTCACTTATATTATTTTGAGATTCCTTTATAACAACATGGCAATTTGCTTTTAGGCATAATAAGAAGCTTTCATATAAGTGCATTGAATACTAAGAGAAGTTTGATACTTGATGATTGTTTTGAGATATGGAGATAGTGATATCAAAGTTGTGCTAGTTGAGTAGTTTTGAATTTGAGAAATAATTTTGTTGAAGTTTGCATGTCCCGTAGCATGCACGTATGGTAAACGTTGTGCAACAAATTTGAAACATGAGGTGTTATTTGATTGTCTTCCTTATGAGTGGCGGTCGGTGACAAGCGATGGTCTTTTCCTACCAATCTAGCCCCCTAGGAGCATGCGCGTAATACTTGGTTTTTGATGACTTGTATATTTTTGCAATAAGTATGTGAGTTCTTTATGACTAATGTTGAGTCCATGGATTATATGCACTCTCACCCTTCCACCATTGCTAGCCTCTTCGGTACCGTGCATTGCCCTTTCTTACCTTGAGAGTTGGTGCAAACTTCGCCGGTGCATCCAAACCCCGTGATACGATACGCTCTATCACACATAAACCTCCTTATATCTTCCTCAAAACAGCCACCATACCTACCTATTATGGCATTTCCATAGCCATTCTGAGATATATTGCCATGCAACTTTCCACCGTTTCGTTTATTATGACACGCATCATCATTGTCATATTGCCTTGCATGATCATGTAGTTGACATCATATTTGTGGCAAAGCCACCATACATAATTCTTTTATACATGTCACTCATGAGTCATTGCACATCCCGGTACACCGCCGGAGGCATTCATATAGAGTCATATCTTGTTCTAGTATCGAGTTGTAATCATTGAGTTGTAAATAAATAGAAGTGTGATGATCATCATTAATAGAGCATTGTCCCATAAAAAAATAAAAAAGAAAGGCCAAATAAAAAAAAGAAGGCCCAATAAAATAAAAAATAAAATAAAAAAGGGGGCAATGCCACTATCCTTTTTTCCACACTTGTGCTTCAAAGTAGCACCATGATCTTTATGATAGAGAGTCTCTTGTTTTGTCATTTTAATATACTAGTGGGAATTTTTCATTATAGAACTTGGCTTGTATTTTGCAGCAATGGGCCTCCTCAAGTGCCCTAGGTCTTCGTGAGCAAGCAAGTTGGATGAACTGCCACTTAGTTTCTTTTGTTGAGCTTTCATGCATTTATAGCTCTAGTGCATCCGTTGCATGGCAATCCCTACTCCTTGCATTGACATCAATTGATGGGCATCTCCCTAGCCCATTGATTAGCCGCATCGATGTGAGACTTTCTCCTTTTTGTCTTATCCACATAACCCCCTTCATTATATTCTATTCCACACATAGTGCTATATCCATGGCTCACGCTCATGTATTGCGTGAAAGTTGAAAAAGTTTGAGATTACTAAAGTATGAAACAATTGCTTGGCTTGTCATCGGGTTTGTGCATGATGAGAGCAATCTTGTGTGACGAAAATGGAGGATGACCAAACTATATGATTTTGTAGGGATGAACATTCTTTGGCCATGTTATTTTAAGAAGACATGATTGCTTAGTTAGTATGCTTGAAGTATTATTATTTTTATGTCAATATTAAACTTTTATCTTGAATCTTTAGTATCTGAACATTCATGCCACAATAAAGAAAATTACATTGAGAAATATGTTAGGAAGCATTCCACATCAAAAATTCTGTTACGAGCAGGAATTAAGCTTGGGGATGCTTGATACGTCTCCAACATATCTATAATTTTTGATTGTTTCATGCTATTATATTATATGTTTTGGATGATAAAGGGCTTTATTTTACACTTTTATATTATTTTGGGACTAACCTATTAACCGGAGGCCCGGCCCAAATTGCTGTTTTTTGCGTATTTTAGTGTTTCGTAGAAAAGGAATATCAAACGGAGTCCAAACGGAATGAAACCTTCGGGAACATGTTTTTTGGAACAAACGTGATCCAGTGGACTTGGAGTGGACGTCAAGCAATCAACGAGGCGGTCACGAGGCAGGGGGCGCGCCCTCCATCCTCGTGGGCCCCTCGTTGCTCCACCGACCTACTTCCTCCTATATATATATTCATATACCCCGCAAACATCCAGGAGCACCACGAAACCGTATTTCCACCGCCGCAACCTTCTGCACCCAAGAGATCCCATCTTGGGGCCTTTTCCGGAGCTCCACCGGAGGTGGCATCGATCATGGAGGGCCTCTACATCAACTCCATGGCCCCTCTGATGATGTGTGAGTAGTTTACTCAGACCTTCGGGTCCATAGCTAGTAGCTAGATGGCTTCTTCTCTCTCTTTGGATCTCAATACAAAGTTCTCCTTGATTCTCTTGGAGATCTATTCGACGTAACTCTTCTTTTTGCGATGTGTTTGTCAAGATCTGATGAATTTGTGGGTTTATGATCAAGTTTATCTATGAAAAATATTTGAATCTTCTCTGAATTCTTTTTTGTATGATTGATTTATCTTTGCAAGTCTCTTTGAATTATCAGTTTGGTTTGGCCTACTAGATTGATCTTTCTTGCAATGGAAGAAGTGCTTAGCTTTGGGTTCAATCTTGCGGTGTCCTTTCCCAGTGACAGCATGGGCAACAAGGCACGTATTGTATTGTTGGCATCGAGGATAAAAATATGGGGTTGATATCATATTGCTTGAGTTTATCCCTCTACATCATGTCATCTTGCTTAAGGCGTTACTCTGTTCTTATGAACTTAATACTCTAGATGCATGCTGGATAGCGGTCGATGTGTGGAGTAATAGTAGTAGATGCAGAATCGTTTCGGCTTGTCTCGGACGTGATGCCTATATACATGATCATGCCTAGATATTCTCATAATTATTCACTTTTCTATCAATTGCTCGACAGTAATTTGTTCACCCACCGTAATACTTATGCTATCTTGAGAGAAGCCACTAGTGAAACCTATGGCCCCCGGGTCTATTTTCCATCATAAAAGTTTCCAATATATTTTATTTTGCAATCTTTACTTTCAATCTATATCATAAAAATATCAAAAATACTTATCTTATTATTATCATCTCTATCAGATCTCACTCTTGCAAGTGGCCGTGAAAGGATTGACAACCCCTTTATCGCATTGGTTGCGAGGTTCTTATTTGTTTGTGTAGGTACGAGGTGACTCGCGCGTGATCTCCTACTGGATAGATACCTTAGTTCTCAAAAAGTGAGGGAAATACTTACGCTGCTTTACTGCACCACCCTTTCCTCTTCAAGGGAAAACCAATGCAGTTCTCAAGAGGTAGCAGTGAAGAAGGCGAAGACCATGATGGGTGACGAGCCCCTGGCAAGCTCAAAAGTTGTTCCAGAGACCGTCATCATCTGCCCCAACCCCAGCCCTCAGTGCTGCCTCCAGCCTAGCCCCAGTGTGAGTCCGTTACTCATTTCCCGCTGGAAAGCCTTGGCGTGGAGATCTTCAGTGCTGACATCAACTAGCTTGTACGAGAAGAATGACGCCAAGAAGGGCAACCTAAAGTAATCCTTGATGTGCCATCCTCCTCAACTGTACTGCCCGAGGATGACTCTTCGACAAGGGTCTGCACAGGCGAGCATGTCCATGTTGAGGAGCCGACAAGCAAGGATGTTGGCAGCCATATGACGGTAAATGATATTGCAAGAGGAGAAGGAGTTCCTCCTCAACAGACTCACATATGTAATCCACTTATGCTTGAGCATTCCCTATTTACTTTGACGTTTTTGTTTTCTTGAACTTGATCTTAAATATGGGTTGCTTCTCTCCTTCACCTTCAGATCTGCCTCTAACCGACGACATGAACATCGACATTGATATTGAGGGGATTGCCAAGCATGTTGCCGCTGAGCCCAACAGGAATGCCGCTGGCGAGATTGCCGACGTCACACCCAAAGAGGCCGCCAAGAGGGATGCCGAGGAGGAAATTGCCAAGAAGGCCATAGACGAGGCTGTCAGCATGGCCGGTGGGGCAATTGATAACATTCCATCCACAAGAGCACTTGGTGCCACCCCAGCCACAAGGTGATTAGCCACCGACAAGCCATTGTTGAGGGCGTGCCATCAACATCTGAAAATCCTCCGGCAAGCAAGTACCTCAAGGTGGGCGAGAACTTATAAATCAGCATCCCAGGAATAGCAGACATCACGACGCCTATTGAAGGAGAGAGTTTTGATGAGATCATTGTTGCTGCTGGGCCAAAAATCATCAATGAACCATCTGCCATCAGTAGTGGATCCAAAGAAGAAGAGATACTCAAGGCCATGAATAGAAATTACTAGTAGATTCAATCACTTTTCTACAATAGATCAGACATTGAGGATGCATAGATTGAACGTGTGGAATTCCTCCAAGAACTAACTACCCAACGGGAGCGACTGAACAAAGAGTGGGAAAAGTTTCTGCTGGAGAAATCTGATGCTGAGAAAGCTCAAGACGAGGCCGCGCAAGCTCTGTCGGTAATAGAAGGAAATCTGAACAAGCTTAGGTCCGAATTGAATTCTTATGAAGAGGATCTAGCCGCTAGAGAGGAGGCATTGGCTTCCAAGCTTCGCAACAAGGATGAAGAGATTGAAAATCTTGTTGTGCGGTGGACACATGAGCTATAGCAAAAGCATAAAGAAGAGCTTGCAGCTCAGTCCATGGATCATGCCAACAAACTCAAGGAATCCATTGATGTCGGTAAGGCTACAGAGACTGCCAAGAGCGAACTAGTGGAGAAAGTGAAGAAGCAGGAGACAGACGTTGAGGACCTTGGCAAGCAGATCTCGGCCCTTCAAGCTGAAAGAGATAAATTGCTTCAAGATCCGGTGGATAAGGAATCCACCATTTCCAACAGTGATAAGGACCTTGCCGATGCCAACAGCTCCATTAAGGACCTGCATTTTGAAGGTGGCAACACATGAGAAGGACTTGGAGGAGAGCAAAACCCATGAAAACGGCTTGCTCAAAGATTTTCACAAAGAGAAAGAACTACTCGCTAGTGCCGCCACCACATATAATGATTATGAGAAGACCATGAAGCTTTGGACCGAGCGGCTTTTCACTGCAGATCAGAAGGTTACTACACAATTGGCCAGCATGGGTCTTCAGAACTTTAGATATTCTGCCAGTGAAAATGTGAGCACCAACGTTAGGCTGACCCTGTTCTTCGAGTGTGTTGTTGATGCCCTCCAGCAGATCCAAACCAACCGAGCAGCCTCTCTTGCCGCAAGATGTGCCAAGACATCCTTCGAAAGGTGCTCGTCAAGGTTGGCTACTAGAATCCCGACGCTGACTTCTCCAATGCCCTTGGAAGCCTACCAGAAGATGCTGACACCAGGGCCCTCGAATAAGCCATCCAGCCCATCATCGACAAAGTGAGCGAGGTGAAAATAGTCCTTGCATCCTGCCTTTTCTTGCCGTGAACAGTTCATGCGAAAGATAATATTAATCTTAAGTTAGAACCATATCAAGTTATCTGTAATATATACTATCTGTGCTTGATGAATGTGCCATTTTCCCTTGTTTGGTTCTATTTTACATGGCTTGTTTCCCTATGCTATTTGGAATTTTGCTAGCGTGTACACTTGTCATGAGCGCTTTGAGGAACTAAGCCTTATCGTCCTGCTAGAAGCGCCGCTGCCGGCAAGGTTCCTTGGCGGTCTCAGCCCGGCTGCTTAGATTGTTGAGCGAACTCGAAACAAAATAAGAGCACATCTAATCACAACAAGGTTTCCCTCACATGCAGGTTGTCCACACAAAATCCAAAAAATGTGCAAGGAAAGGAGCTCTACAACAAAGAATTTGTTTTGAATTTTTTCCCACTTAGATTTTCTTTGTTTTACTTCTTGTTGGGTTCTACGGTAGGGTGCATTGACTGCAAATTAAAATTTTCCTATGCGCAGGACAACTAGGAACATGCTACAGGAATGGATCAAGGATAGTTACCACTAGACACGCAGTGCCGTGCAGGGGAAGAAGAGTTGGGGTAGCACGTCCGCGTGGATCGTCTCCTCCTCGTCTGATCTCCCTCGAACAGCCAGTCGTCATATCGCATGTACAAGTTCTCCAGAGTGGCGCAGGTGCACCGCCTCTAACAGTATCCGTGCGTGAAGGAGGAACTGCTAGGTCCGATCCCCCTGTTGGTGGCGAGTGGAGGTGGCTATTCGCAAGAAATTCAAACCCTAGTGACAGCATAGAAGCAGTCAACCAAATGAGGGTGCTGCACCCCCACTTTATATAAGCGTCCGTCGCGGGATCAACATTTGGGCCTTGCGCGGACCCTAAAGCAAAAATCTGTTCAGTCGGGATCCGAGTCCGAGTAGGATCACATCTAATTCGTGGAGTCAGATCGGTCTCACATGTTCCTTCCCTTAAGAGCGCGACCCCTTAGGGTCAAGTCAGCTTGGTCGTAGGTCGGATCACATCCGACCTGCTTGGCTGGTAGCAGCCTCTAGCAAGGCATGCCAACCACCAAGTAGACAATGAAGCTGGTTGGCGAACCTATACAACATGTCACAGTTCTGTTCCCTTTGCCACACGATATATGTTGTCGGGCTCAAGGTGAGTCTGTCATCCTTGTGATAGCCCGACCTCTTTCTCATTCCAATGATGCCGACCACAAATTGGATCATCTCATAATCCTTGTCGCATGGCCATGCTTATCTTGGTCGGATCACACGAGGGGCCCAGAGTATATCTCTCCTGATCAGAGCGGCAAATCACATCTTGCTCGACCATGTCTCATAGCATGGGTTTGGACAAGCCCAAAACCTACCTTTGTAACTACCCAGACATGGAGTAGCGTTTGATTGGACCAAATCAAGTCTGTCACCATCCCGAGTACATGCACTAGCTCAGTTCTTAGGGCGTAGAACGTATGTTGTACTGGAAACTCACAGATGACATATCGCTGCGTCTCATAGTTGGGTCTGTTCGAATGGGACCTTATCTCAACTCGGATCCGACTACGTCGAATCTGACCAGATCCTTCTGAGTCCATATTATCTGGTTAGCATCCAATGCTCCATGGCTAGTGCGACAAAGCCATCGACCCTGTCATATGCTAGTCTATTCGGCTGCGCATTCACACAATCCTTTCGACTAGGGACCTTTTAAGATAGTCATCATACAATGCATAGTCCCACAAACAAGTCACGTACTTTTTGATACACATCATTGATAATGTCCAAGGACTATCTTTATTCATAAACGCATAAGAGATATCATCATACATGATTGCCTCTAGGGCGTATTTCAACAGTCTCCGACTTGCACTAGGTCAATCAAACAGACATCGAACGTCCATAGCTCTAATGTGCCCCTCATGCACGGGTTGTGGAAGTGGCTTAGTCAATGGATCTGCAACCTTTGCATCTGTGTGAATTTTGCATAACTCAACATCACCATTCTTTACGATCTTTTGTATCAGGTGATATTTCCGATCTATGTGTCTGGTCTTGTGTAGATTCCTCGACTCCTTGGCTTTTGTGATGGCAGCAGAATTATCACAATAAAGGTCCAACAGTCTTACCGAGGCTGGGAAAATACCAAGATCATCCAGAAAGTTCCGGATCCAAACAACTTCCTTTGCAGCTTCACAAGCCGCAATGTATTCGGCTTCTGTGGTCGAATCGGTCACCGTATCCTGATTGGAACTCATCCAGCTCACTGCTCCTCCGTTCATGGCGTACACGAATCCGGACTGTGATCGACAATCATCTCTGTCGGTTTGGAAACTAGCATCGACGTAACCCCTTATGACGAGCTCTTCCTCACATCCATAAACTAGGAACATCTCTTTAGTCCTTTTCAGGTAATTCAAAATAGTCTTCACCGCTGCCCAGTGACTCTCACCTGGGTTGGCCTGTTATCTACTTGTTAGGCTTATTGCAAAAGCGACATTAGGCCTTGTACATATCATGGCATACATGGTGGATCCAATTTCCGAGGCATACGGAATCCGACTCATTCTTCTTCGCTCATCAGATGTCGAAGGACTCTGACTCTCGCTTAGCCTTATACCATGTGAGATAGGCAAGAAACCTTTCTTGGCCTCACTCATGGTAAACCGCTTCAACACTTTATCTTTGTACGTGCTCTGGCTCAAGCCGAGCAGCCTCTTCGATCTATCTCTATTGATCTTAATGCCTAAAATGTAAACTGCCTCACCAAGGTCCTTCATTGAAAACTTGCCATTCAATGATTCCTTGACTGAGTTCAGCATCAAAACATCATTTCCGACTAGTAGTATGTCATCCACATACAAGATTGCTACTTCTTGAGCTTGTGTTGGTTTTTCCCTTGAAGAGGAAAGGGTGATGCAACAAAGTAGAGATAAGTATTTCCCTCAGTTTGAAAACCAAGGTATCAATCCAGTAGGAGACAACGCTCAAGTTACCAAATACCTGCACAAACAATCAAACAACTTGCACCCAATGCGATAAAGTGGTTATCAATCCCTTCACGGTTACTTGCAAAAGTGAGATCTGATAGAGATAGATAAACGATAAAGTAAATATTTTTGGTATTTTTGGTTTATAGATCAGAAAGTAAAAGATTGCAAAAAAGAGTAGATCGGAAACTAATATTGTAGATCGGAAACTTATATGATGGAAAATAGACCCGGGGGCCATAGGTTTCACTAGAGGCTTCTCTGAAGATAGAAAATAATATGGTGGGTGAACAAATTACTGCCGAGCAATTGATAGAAAAGCGCAAAGTTATGACGATATTTAAGGCAAGATCATGAATATAGGCATCACGTTCGTGTCAAGTATACCGAAATGATTCTGCATCTACTACTATTGCTCCACACATCGACCGCTATCCAGCATGCATCTAGAGTAATAAGTTCATAAAGAACAGAGTAACGCAGTAAGCATGATGACATGATGTAGAGGAATTAACTCAATTAATATGATGAAAACCCCATCTTTTTATCCTTGATGGAAACAATACAATGCGTGCCTTGCTGCCCCTACTGTCACTAGGAAAGGACACTGCAAGATTGAACCCAAAGCTAAGCACTTCTCCCATTGCAAGGAACACCAATCTAGTTGGCCAAATCACACCGATAGTTCGAAGAGTATTACAAAGATATCAAATCATGCATAAAAGAATTCAGAGAAGATTCAAATACTATTCGTAGATAAGCTGATCATAAATCCACAATTCATCGGATCTCAGCAAACGCACTGCAAAAAAGTATTACATCGAATAGATCTCCAAGAACATCGAGGAGAACGAGATATTGAGAATCAAAGAGAGAGAAGAAGCCATCTAGCTACTAGCTATGGACCCATAGGTCCATGGTAAACTACTCACGCTTCATCGGAAGGGCAATAGAGTTGATGTAGAAGCCCTCCGTGATCGAGTCCCCCTCCGGCAGGATGCTGGAAAAGGCCCCTAGATGGGATCTCACAGGTACAAAAGGTTGCGGCGGTGGAAAAGTGTTTTCGTGGATGCCTATGGTGGTTTGGGGATATATGGAAATATATAGGTGAAATAATTAGGTCAGGAGGTGCACGAGGGGCCCATAAGGGCGGGGGCATGCCCTACCCCCTGGGTGCGCCCTCTGTCCTTGTGGCCGCCTAGTGGCTCCTCCGACTTCATCTCCAAGTCTCCTGGTTATCTTCTGGTGCAAGAAAATCATCACGAAGGTTTTATTCCGTTTGGACTCCGTTTGGTATTCCTTTTCTGTGAAACTCAAAAACAGGAACTGGCACTGGGCTCTAGGTTAATAGATTAGTCCCAAAAATCATATAAAATTGCATATTAATGCATATAAAACATCCAAAACAGATAATATAATAGCATGGAACAATAAAAAAATTATAGATACATTGGAGATGTATCAAGCATCCCCAAGCTTAATTCCTGCTCATCCTCGAGTAGGTAAATGATAAAAACATAATTTTGGATGTGGAATGCTACCTAACATATTTGTCCTTTAATTTCTTTATTGTGGCATGAATGTTCGGATCCGTAAGATTCGAAACAAAAGTTTAATATTGACATAAAAACAATAATAGTTGAAGGATACTAACAAGGTACTTATGTCTTCTGAAAATAACACGGCCAAAGAAAGCTTATCCCTACAAAATCATATGGTCTGGCTATGCTCCATCCACTACAAAAAAGACACATCCGTGACATTTTGGGCTGAACGAATTTTTTTCCTGTCATGCTTATGAAACTTCTATGATGATAATTGTGACAAAACCCGGTATCATCATATATGTGGTGGGCTCCTACTTCTATGAAAACAAATCATGACAGAAAATGGGCCTTTTGTCTTGGGCGGGCCGGACACGGAGCTGCATGACAATCTTTGGGCCGTCCATGACGGAAAAAACCGTGGTAGAAGCGAGGGCAAGGAAAATAACGGGGAGTTCCCGGTTACGGTGGGTGGTCGGGGCCGAGCAATGTGTGTTTGTCTCGTACACGTACGCACGTGGGTGCGAGGCGTTGGGCTCTAACTGAACCCGAGCGAGGCATTCGCCTACTGAAACTGAGCGATTGCACTGCAAGCTATGCATTACTGAACCCGAGCGATTGATTGATCTGGCTGTTAACTGAACCCAATTGAGCAATTCTTTCACTACTGCTGCTAACTGAAGCCGATGGAACCTGCCACCTCTTGATGAAGAGTGAGCATTGTTGGGGGTTGGATGAACAGTTCCCGGTGGGAGTTGGATGAACATGACCCTGTGGTAGTAGAGGCCGTTGCCGCTGGATGAGCAGGATCCCGATTGAGCCGGTTGGGGTGTATGAACAAGACCCCGTGGAGGGCTGGATGAACAACAGCTGGTAGAGGGCTAGTTGAACAGTAGCTGGTGGAGGGTCGGATGAACAGTAGCCCGTGGAGGGTGGTTGAACAGGACCCCGTGGAGAGGGCTGGTTGAACAGTAGCCGGTGGAGGCTGGATGAACATGACCCTGTGGTGAATAGTAGCTAGTGGAGGCTGGAGGAAGTCGACGGTGGATGAACAGTAGTAGGTGGAGGCTAGAGGAGGTCGATGGTAGATGAACCGTAGCCCGTGGGTGCTGGAGCGAGGCATTAGACGGTGGATGAACAGTAGCCCGTTTCGACCGTAGGCGCTCCAACACAAGTCCGTTTCCTCCGTTTTGAGGTATGCCATAACCTTCCTGATGAACATGATCCTGTTTCGGCCGTAGGCGGTTGAACACAAGGCTGTTTCCTCCGTTTTGCGGTATGCCAGGCCTCATTTCGGCTGTTCCGTCCAAGCCGGTTGGCTCTCGATGAACATGACGCATTCCGTTGCCTCCCAATGAACACGACGCAGTTTGTCCGTTCTGACCCAGCCGGTTGGCTGCCGATGAACAGGACGCCGTCACTACCTCTCCATCTACATGAGCCCTGGCCGTACGTATGCGCAAGTAGGCGTTCGAGACCCCGCACGTATGTATGTACGTGGCCGTATTTACTTTCTTGCACGCTGGTGGTATGTACGTCTACGCGATATTGACGGGATTGCATGACATGCAACGTCTGCGTCTCGACTACGACATGTGCCCTTCCTTACTCGGCCATGGTTCATCGCTGCAGCCTGTAGATAGACGGATCAACCAGTATGTACATGCACGTTCGCGACCAGAATGACAACGCTACGTATGCTTCGACTAGGTGACTCCCGACTGTCAGGGAGGATAAGGAGGCACTTCCTTGTGTGCGAAGATATAGCTAGTGGGTCCGAGCTGTCAGGGGGAGAATCATATTTTTTGCCCATAATATGGACGCACTTCCTTGCATGTGAAGTGTTGGGGAACGCAGTATTTCAAAAAATTTCCTATGATCACGCAAGATCTATCTAGGAGAAGCATATCAATGAGTGGGGAGAGTGTGTCCACGTACCCTCGTAGACCGAAAGCGGAAGCGTTTAGTAACACGGTTGATGTAGTCGAACGTCTTCACGATCCAACTGATCCAAGTATCAAACATATGGCACCTCCGCGTTCAGCACATGTTCAGCTTGATGACGTCCCTCAATCTCTTGATCTAGTTGAGGATGAGGGAGAGTTCCGTCAGCATGATGGCGTGGCGACGGTGATGATGAAGTTACCGGCGCAGTGCTTCGCCTAAGCACTACGACAATATGACCGAGGTGTGTAACTGTGGAGGGGGGTGGGGCACCGCACACGGCTAAGAGAAGACTTGGTGTGTCTTTGGGGTGCCCCCTACCCACGTACATAAAGGAGGGAGGGAGAAAGGCCGGCCCTCCTAGGGGCGTGCCAAGTGTAGGGAGTCCTACTAGGACTCCCAAGTCCTACTAGGATTCCCTTTCCTTTTCGGAGTAGGAAAGAAGGAAAGGAGGGAGAGGGAGAAGGAAAGCGGGGGCGCCCCCAGCCCTTGTCCAATTCGGTTTGAGCAGGGGGAGGCATGCGCCACCTCATGGCCCTTCTTCCATCTCTCCACTAAAGCCCAATAAGGCCCATTAACTTCCCCTGGCGAATTCCCGTAACTCTCTGGTACTCCGAAAAATACCCGAATCACTCGGAACCATTCCGATGTCCGAATATAGCCTTCCAATATATCGATCTTTACCTCTCGACCATTGTGAGACTCCTTGTCATGTCCATGATCTCATCCGGGAATCCGAAACAAACTTCGGTCATCAAATTACATAACTCATAATACAAATCGTCATCGAACGTTAAGCGTGCGGACCCTACGGGTTCGAGACCTATGTAGACATGACCGAGACACATCTCCGGTCAATAACCAATAGAGGAACCTAGATGCTTATATTGGCTCCTACATATTCTATGAAGATCTTTATCGGTCAAACCGCATAACAACATACGTCATTCCCTTTGTCATCGGTATCTTACTTGCCCAAGATTCGATCATCGGTATCATCATACCTAGTTCAATATCGTTACCGGCAAGTCTCTTCACTCGTTCCGTAATGCATCATCCCATACCTAACTCATTAGTCACATTGCTTGCAAGGCTCATAGTGATGCGCATTACCAAGAGGGCCCAGAGATACCTCTCCGATACACAGAGTGACAAATCCTAATCTTGATCTATGCCAACTCAACAAACACCATCGGAGACACCTGTAGAGGATCTTTAAAATCACCCAGTTACGTTGTGACGTTTGATAGCACACCAGGTGTTCCTCTGGTATTCGGGAGTTGCATAATCTCAAAGTCAAAGGAATATGTATAAGTCATGAAGAAAGCAATAGCAATAAAACTTAATGATCATTATGCTAAGCTAATGGATGGGTCTTTTCCATCACATCATTCTCTAATGATGTGATCCCGTTCATCAAATGACAACACATGTCTATGGTTAGGAAACTTAACCATCTTTGATTAACGAGCTAGTCAAGTAGAGGCATACTAGGGACACTCTGTTTTGTCTATGTATTCACACATGTATCAAGTTTCTAGTTAATACAATTCTAGCATGAATAATAAACATTTATCATGATATAAGGAAATATAAATAACAACTTTATTATTGCCTCTAGGTCATATTTCCTTCAGTCTCCCACTTGCACTAGAGTCAATAATCTAGTTCACATCGTCATGTGATTTCACACCAATAGTTCACATCTTTATGTGATTAGTTCACATCTCCATGTGACTAATACCCAAAGGGTTTAGTAGAGTCAATAAGCTAGTTCACATCGCTATGTGATTAACACCCAAAGAGTGATCATGTTTTGCTTTTGAGAGAAGTTTAGTCAACGGGTCTGCCACATTTAGAGCCGTATGTATTTTGCAAATTTTCTATGTCTCCCATGCTCTGCACGGAGCTACTCTAGCTAATCACTCCCACTTTCAATATGTATCTAGATCGAGACTTAGAGTCATCCTGACCGGTGTAAAAGCTTGCATTGGCGTAACTCTTTACGACAAACTCTTTATCACCTCCATAACCGAGAAATATCTCCTTAGTCTTCTAAGGATAATTTTGACCGTTGTTAAGTGATCCACTCCTAGATCAATATCGTACCCCCTTGCCAAACTCATGGCAAGGTACACAATAGGTTTGGTACACAGCATAGCATACTTTATAGAACCTATGGCTGAGGCATAGGGAATGAATTTCATTCTCTTTCTATTTTCTGCCATGGTCGTGTTTTGAGTCTTACTCAACTTTACACCTTGCAATAGAGGCAAGAACTACTTCTTTGACAGTTCCATTTTGAACTACTTCAAAAATCTTGTCAAGGTATGTAATCATTGAAAAATCTTTATCAGCGTCTTGATCTATCTCTAGAGATCTTGATGCCCAATATGTAAGGAGCTTCACCTAGGTCTTTATTTGAAAAACTCCTTTATGCTTTCTAGAAAATTCTACATCATTTTCGATCAACAATATGTCATTCACATATACTTATCAGAAAGGTTGTAGTGCTCCCACTCACTTTCTTGTAAATACAGGCTTCATCACAAGTCTGTATAAAACTATATGCTTTGATCAACTTATCAAAGCGTATATTCCAACTCCGAGATGCTTGCACCAGTCCATAGATGGATAGCTGGAGCTTGCACATTTTGTTAGCACCTTTAGGATTGACAAAACCTTCTAGTTGCATCATATACAACTCTTCTTTAAGAAATCCATTAAGGAATGTAGTTTTGATATCCATTTGCCAGATGTCATAAAATATGGCAATTTAATAACATGATTTGGACAGACTTAAGCATCGCTACGAATGAGAAAATCTCATCATAGTCAACACCTTGAACTTGTCAAAAACTGTTTTTCGACAATTCGAGCTTTGTAGATAGTAACACTACTATCAGCATCCGTCTTCCTCTTGAAGATCCATTTATTCTCTATGGCTTGCCGATCATTGGTCAAGTCCACCAAAGTCCATACTTTGTTCTCATACATGGATCCCATCTCAGATTTCATGGCCTCAAGCCATTTTGCGGAATCTGGGTTCATCATCACTTCCTCATAGAAGTTCATCATGGTCTAGTAACATGATTTCCAGTATAGGATTACCGTGCCACTCTGGTGCGGATCGTGCTCTGGTTGACCTATGAAGTTCTGTAGTAACTTGATCCGAAGTTTCATGATCATCATCATTAACTTCCTCTCTAGTTAGTGTAGGCATCACAGGAACATATTTCTCTGTTGAACTACTTTCCAATTCGAGAGAAGGTACATTTACCTCATCAAGTTCTACTTTCCTCCCACTCACTTCTTTCAAGAGAAATTCATTCTCTAGAAAGGATCCATTCTTAGCAATGAAAGTCTTTCCTTTGGATCTGTGATAGAAGGTATACCCAACAGTTTCCTTCAGTATCCTATGAAGACGCATTTCTCCGATTTGGGTTTGAGCTTATCAGGTTGAAGCTTTTTCACATAACCATCATAGCCCTAAACTTTAAGAAACAACAGCTTATATTTCTGGCTAAACCACAGTTCATATGGTGTCGTCTCAACGGATTTAGATGGTGCCCTATTTAACGTGAATGCAGCTGTCTCTAATGCATAACCCCAAAACGATAGTGGTGAATCGGTAACAGACATCATAAATCGCACCATATCTAGTAAAGTACGGTTACGACATTCGGACACACCATTACGTTGTGGTGTTCCAGGTGGCGTGAGTTACGAAACTATTCCACATTGTTTCAAATGAAGACCAAACTTGTAACTCAAATATTCACCTCCACGATCAGATCATAGAAACTTTATTTTATTGTTACGATGATTTTCGACTTCACTCTGAAATTCTTTGAACTTTTCAAATGTTTCAGACTTATGTTTCATAAAGTAGATATACCCATATCTGCTCAAATCATTTGTGAAGGTCAGAAAATAATGATACCCGCCGCGATCATCAACACTCATCGGACCGCATACATCAATATGTATTATTTCCAATAAGTTAGTGTCTTGCTCCATTGTTCCGGAGAACGGAGTCTTTAGTCATCTTGCCTATGAGGCATGGTTCACAAGCATCAAGTGATTCATAATCAAGTGATTCCAAAAGCCCATCAGTATGGATTTTCTTCATGCGCTTTACACCAATATGACCTAAACGGCAGTGCCACAAAAGAAGTTGCACTATCATTATTAACTTTGTATCTTTTGGCATCAATATTATGTGTATCACTGTGATCAAGATTCAGTAAACCATTTACATTGGATGTAAGACCATAGAAAGTTTTATTCATGTAAACAGAACAACAATTATTCTCTGACTTTAAATGAATAACCGTATCGCAATAAACATGATCCAATCATATCTATGCTAAACGCAAACACCAAATAACATTTATTTAGTTCCAATACTAATCATGAAGGTAGAGGGAGTATGCGATGGTGATCTTATCAACCTTGGAATCATTTTCAACACATATCGTCACCTTGCCCTCAACTAGTCTTTTTTCATTTTGTCACTCCTATTTCGAGTTACTAATCATAGCAACTGAACCAATATCAAATACCCAGGGGCTACTATGAACACTAGTAAAGTACACATCAATAACATGTATATCATATAAACTTTTGTTCACTTTGCCATCCTTCTTATCCGCCAAGTATTTGGGCAGTTCTACTTCCAGTGACCATTTCCTTCGTAGTAGAAGCACTCAGTTTCAGGCTTGGGTCTAGCTTTGGGCTTCTTCATGGGAATGGCAATTTGCTTGTAATTCTTCTTGATGTTCCCTTTCTTTCCCTTGCCCTTTTACTTGAAACTAGTGGTCTTGTCAACCATCAACATTTGATGCTTTTCTTGATTTCTACCTTCGTCGATTTCAGCATCACGAATAGCTCGGGAATCATTTTCGTCATCCCTTGCATATTATAGTTCATCACGAAGTTCTAGTAACTTGGTGATAGTGACTAGAGAACTCTGTCAATCACTATTTTATATGGAAGATTAACTCCCAGTTGATTCAACCAATTGTAGTACTCAGACATTCTGAGCACATGCTCACTGGTTGAGCTATTCTCCTCCATCTTGTAGGAAAAGTACTTGTCTGAGGTCTCATAACTCTCGACTCGGGCATGAGTCTGAAATACCAATTTTAGCTCTTGGAACATCTCATATGCTCCGTGGTGTTCAAAACATTTTTGAAGTCCCGGTTATAAGCCGTAAAGCATGGCGCACTAAACTATCAAGTAGTCATCATACTGAGCTTGCCAAACGATCATAACGTCTGCATCTGCTCCTGCAATAGGTCTGTCACCTAGTGGTGCATCAAGGACATAATTCTTCTGTGCAGCAATGAGGATAATCCTCAGATCACGGAGCTAGTCCGCATCATTGCTACTATCATCTTTCAACATAGTTTTTCTCTTGGAACATATCAAAAAAGTGAGCTACATCGTGAGCTATTGATCTACAACATAGTCATGCAAATACTATCAGGACTAAGTTCATGATAAATTGAAGTTCAATTAATCATATTACTTAAGAACTCCCACTTAGATAGACATCCCTCTAGTCATCTAAATGATCACGTGATCCAAATCAACTAAACCATGTCCGATCATCACATGAGACGGAGTAGCTTTCAATAGTGAACATCACTATGTTGATCATATCTACTATATGATTCATGTTCGACCTTTCGGCCTCAGTGTTCCAAGGCCATATCTGCATATGCTAGGCTCGTCAAGTTTAACCCGAGTATTCTGCATGTGCAAAACTGGCTTGCACCCATTGTATGTGAACGTAGAGCTTATCACACCCGATCATCACGTGGTGTCTCAGCACGAAGAACTATCGCAACGGTGCATACTCAGGGAGAACACTTATATCTTGAAATTTTAGTAAGGGATCATCTCATAATGCTACCGTCATACTAAGCAAAATAATATGCATAAAAGATAAACATCACATGCAATCAAAATATGTGACATGATATGGCCATCATCATCTTGCACCTTTGATCTCCATCTCGAAAGTACTGTCATGATCACTATCGTCACCGGCATGACACCATGATCTCCATCATCTTGATCTTTATCAACGTGTCGTCACATGGTCGTCTCGCCAACTATTGCTTCTACAACTATTGCTATCGCATAGCCATAAAGTAAAGCAATTATATGGCGCTTGCATCTTATGCAATAAAGAGACAACCATAAGGCTCCTGCCAGTTGCCGACAACTTTAACAATACATGATCGTCTCATACAACAATTTATATCTCATCACGTCTTGACCATATCACATCACAACATACCCTGCAAAAACAAGTTAGACGTACTCTACTTTGTTGCTAAAAGTTTTACGTGGCTGCTATGGGCTTCTAGCAAGAACCGTTCTTACCTACGCATTAAAACCACAACGATTTTTCGTCAAGTGTGTAGTTTTAACCTTCAACAAGGACCGGGCATAGTCAAACTCGATTCAACTAAAGCTGGAGAAATAGACACCCACTAGCCACCTTTGTGCAAAGCACCACAATAGAACCAGTCTCATGAACACGGTCATGTAATGTCGTCTGGGCCGCTTCATCCAACAATACCACCGAATCAAAGTATGACATGCTGGTAAGCAGTATGACTATTATCGCCAACAACTCTTTGTGTTCTACTCGTGCATATAACATCTACGCATAGACCTGGCGCGGATGCCACTGCTGGGGAACACAGTATTTCAAAAAATTTCCTACGATCATGCAAGATCTATCTAGGAGAAGCATAGCAACGAGCGGGGAGAGTGTGTCCACGTACCCTCGTAGATCGAAAGTGGAAGCATTTAGTAACGCGGTTGATGTAGTCGAACGTCTTCACAGTGCAACCGATCCAAGTACCAAACGTACGGCACCTCCATGTTCAACACATGTTCATCTCGATGACGTCCCTCGATCTCTTGATCCAGTTGAGGACGAGGGAGAGTTCCGTCAGCATGACCGCCTGGCGACAGTGATGATGACGTTACCAGCGCAGGGCTTCACCTAAGCACTATGACAATATGATCGAGGTGTGTAACTATGGAGGGGGCACCGCACACGGCTAAGAGAAGACTTGGTGTGTCTTTGGGGTGCCCCTTGCCCACGCATATAAAGGAGGGAGGGAGAGAAGCCGGCCCTCCTAGGGGCGCGCCAAGTGTAGGGAGTCCTACTAGGACTCCCAAGTCCTATTAGGATTCCCTTTCCTTTTCGGAGTAGGAAAGAAAGAAAGGAGGGAGAGGGAGAAGGAAAGGGGGCCCGTGCCCCCACCCCTTGTCCAATTCGGTTTGGGCAGGGGAGACATGCACCACCTCATGGCCCTTCTTCCCTCTCTCCACTAAAGCCCAATAAGGCCCATTAACTTCCCCCAACGAATTCTCGTAACTCTCCGGTACCCCGAAAAATACCCAAATCACCGGAACCATTACGATGTCCAAATATAGCCTTCCAATATATTGATATTTACCTCTCGACCATTTTGGGACTCCTCGTCATGTACGTGATCTCCTCCGGAACTCCGAACAAACTTCGGTCATCAAATCACATAACTCATAATACAAATCGTCATTGATCATTAAGCGTGCGGAACCTACGGGTTCAAGAACTATTTAGACATGACCGAGACACATCTGTGGTCAATAACCAATAGCGGAACCTGGATGCTCATATTGGCTCCTACATATTCTATGAAGATCCTTATCGGTCAAACCGTATAACAACATACGTCATTCCCTTTGTGATCGGTACGTTACTTGCCCGAGAATCGGTCGTCGGTATCATCATACCTAGTTTAATATCGTTACCAGCAAGTCTCTTTACTTGTTCCGTAATGCATCATCCCATAACTAACTCATTAGTCACATTGCTTGCAAGGCTCATAGTGATGCGCATTACCGAGAGGGCCCAGGGATACCTCTCTGATACACAGAGTGACAAATCCTAATATTGATCTATGCCAACTCAACAAACACCATCGGAGACACCTGTAGAGCATCTTTAAAATCACCCAGTTACGTTGTGACGTTTGATAGCACACAAGGTGTTCCTCCGGTATTCGGGAGTTGCATAATCTCAGAGTCAAAGGAATATGTATAAGTCATGAATAAAGCAATAGCAGTAAAACTTAACGATCATTATGCTAATCTAATGGATTGGTCTTGTCCATCACATCATTCTCTAATGATGTGATCCCGTTCATCAAATGACAACACATGTCTATGGTTAGGAAACTTAACCATCTTTGATTACGAGCTAGTCAAGTAGAGGCATACTAGGGACACTCTGTTTTGTCTATGTATTCACACATGTATCAAGTTTCCGGTTAATACAATTCTAGCATGAATAAGAAACATTTATCATGATATAAGGAAATATAAATAACAACTTTATTATTGCCTCTAGGGCATATTTCCTTCATGAAGATGTAGCTGGTGGGTCCCAGTAGTCGGGGGGAAATGCTTTTTTCGCGAAATACGGTGGCCCGTCCGGTGGGTCCCTGCTGTCAGGTGGATGAATCATTATTTTATGCGTAAGAAGGTTGCACTTACTTGTTGCGGCCATGGACCCAACTATCAACCTCTCCACGTACATTACTCTTCCGATGGAAGTCGTTCCTTGACCACATTGACCACGCCTCGCTGAGAGCACCAAGGTAGTGGACGACGGCGAGGCCTAGGAAGGGGATGATGTAGAGCCGGGGAAGACGTGGAGGTGTATGCCCACGCGGAGAGGAGTACGAGGGTTGACTGGTTCGGATGTGGTGTGAGGTTGCCGTCGCCGCAGAATAATAGGGGGTGTGGGTGAGTAGAGGGATGGCCTAGCCAGCAGTGGGAGTAGTAGGGTGCGGTGAGGCCTCCGCGGTAGCATAGCCGTCCACGGGAGGCAGGAGCAGGTGGCACGATCGATGCTGGTTTGGGCGGCTGGAGCAAGAAGACGAGAGGTTGAAGAAGCACTATGGCCGTTGGATGGACATTGTACGATCACTGGAGCTAGAATCGTTCATATTGACTAAGTTGACAAATCCCTCTGTCTACGTCAACTTAGTAGGCCCACAAGTCAGCTTCCCACTATGGTGGGTCCCAGCTAGCAGGGGAGTATTCATTTTTTTTGTGTCGACCATGCCACGCCGAGCACATCCAAAGTGGTGGACGAGGTGAGGCCCCTGACAGCAACGAGCCGAAGATGGGAAGACGCGGGAGTGGAGTCGCAGACAGAGAGGTGTATGAGGGTTAACTGGTTCTGGTGTGGCGTGGTTTGGCAGTCGATGACGAAGAACAGGAGGTGTGGAGGGGTGGAGGGATGGCCTGGCTGGTGATGGGGTAGCGCTTCACAGCGAAGCATGCTAAGCAGAGTTGCTAGCAGCAGGAGGCAAGAGCAGGTGGCCACAGAGGCGCTAGAGGAAGAAGACGAGAGATTGAAGATGGATGCCGGTCGTCGGATATAAATCCAATGGCTATCGATGCCAGAATCATTTGTTGACTAAGTTGACAAGGACTTGTGTTGACTTCGACCTATTGGCCCACATTTCAGCCTCCAAAAATGTGGCACATATTCAACCCATTTTTTCCAGAATTTACAGTCCATTTGATCTTTTTTTGAGATTTACAGCCTATTTGCTGGGTTGGGTGAACAAATAATGTAACGTCCATGTGGCCCATTTTTAAAAAACCAAAGCCCATTTTCACTTTCTTGAAATACATGAATTTGCTGGGCTTGCTAAACAAATAATATAGCGTTCATGCGGCCCATTTATTTTTTCCTAAAAAATTACATCCCATTTGCACTTTCTCAAAATACACGATTTTGCTGGGCTGGTTCTAATTATAATGTTGGGTTGGGCGCAGCAATGTTATCAAAAAATAAACAGGGGCTGAGCATTTTGTTATAAATATATTTAAGTAATAAGTGATTTATTATTACATTGGTCCTTAAATCTTACCAAGCTTTTGTACACAATCACTTGAATTTTTGTTGCCTTAATGTAAAAAATCAAGGATATTATTGTTAAAAAATTATATATGTAAGTATCTGTTAAATATATGATGAAAATAACAATAATATATAATAAAATATAAAATAATATGAATATATATAATATAGTTAGAAGGAAAACATAAGTTGGACCTGACGTTTCTATTCTTATATAGAAAAATATAACAGATCTCTTTCTTTTCTTAAAAAGATACATAAGTTGTGCTGCGGATGTTTTAGGAAAAATACAATCTAGGATGGGAGGTCCATAGGCTGACCGATACATGATGGCCCTCAAGAAAATACAAACCGGCATGTCATGGGCTGCGCATGTTAAAAAAGAAAGCCTAGACGGGGTAGCCCACAACGAAGCTGATACTTGCTGGCCCAGTGATAATAAATGATACCTGCCAACTCCCCGGCTTTGTTGTAAATTTATCTCCTTTAGTAACTACGTTGAAGCACCTCAAAAAATGTAACTATGTTGACAAACCCGTGGGCCCCAACATCATTATAGCTTTAGGAGGAAGTATTTTTTCAATGAGACACTTGCTTGCGTACGGCCATAGACCTGGTGGGTCCGGACTGTCGACCTCTCCATGTACACTCCTCTCTAGATTCCTCTCATTTGTTCAACATGTTCACAACAGCAGATAGCGGCGCCGTGGCGAGCATACAAAGGCGGAGGATGAGAACGAACCACCGGAGCCGGGGAAGGCATTCTAGATGTTGTGCCTTATTTCTACCGAAACTGAACTAGCCCAGTGGCCAAGTGACACTACTTGACCATTGTTCCACCCGGGTTTGATTCCACCTGATGCAGTGAAAATATCTCCAATTTTTTTGTCTTTGCCATTATTGACATGTGGGTCCCCATTGTCATCTACGCACACCACATCCAACACTTGCCAAAACTTCGTCCCTCTCTGTTTTTCGCACACTCGACATTGTGTGGGAATTTTGAAAATAACATATCTTTTTGACTGTGCATCATATGAAGATGTGCTATGCATGAATGTTGATCAGCATGATGTTAACTGGCTAGTAGTTCCATTTTTGACCATGAATATAACTTCTAACATGATGTTATCCCTGTTTGAAAAGGGTGTGTTAATATAAATTCTCTGCCTCTGAAACTTGTAGTTTCTTCTCTGAGAATTACATTGTCTGCACTTCTATATGAAAATACATTTTCTAAGTGCTAAAAATAGATCTCTAGGATTCATAAAATACTTCATATGCTCAATACTGCAAATCCGAAATTCAAAATACATTCATATCTGAAAGTACTCTCAAAATACAAAACACAAAACACAATTCACAAGCTGCAAATAACGACAACCCTTAGCTCCTCCTGACATTTCACAACCTGCTCGACTATTGGGTTGGGGGGGGGGGGCAGTTCCCTCCTTTTCCTCGACGACAGACAGCCGCCCCGTGAGACAATGTGAACAGTGAGGGAGAGGATGGCGGGGAAGCATCGTCGAGCCAACTACTTTTCTCCTCTTGCAGTTGGGTTCGGTTGACGAAGGCTCCATCAACTCGCTCTGGTATGACACGTTCACAAACGGCACCCTGTAGATGCTTGATCCTTCAATCTCTAGTGGATGCTCCATCTTGGATCGATACTCCCACCACCGATGCCTCACGATCGGATTCGGTGAATCCCTTTGCTCCATGGCCCAGAGGAGAAGCTCTATGTACTCCTGTGCGACTCCCTTCGGGAGTATCACCACCTTTTCGCTCTGTTGCAGATATTTGGCCATGGATGTCGCCGGCGCCGCTAGTTGGTCCTTGTTGTCAAACCAAGGTTGTATGTCTAACATCCTAGCTAGCTTCACAGGGTTGCCGTCTGCGATCCTCACGTATCGGTTGTACTCCTCCATCGACCTACTTCTCCACAGCACCTTCACTCACCGGTGGTGGTTTTTGAATGGAAGAGGAGAGGAGCGGTGCTGGTTTTGGATTAGAACGGGAGAGGAGCGATGATTGTTTTGGATTAGAATAGGAGAGGAGGGGCAGTGGTTTTGAAATGGAAGAGGAGAGGAGCGGCACTGGATTTAGATTGGAATAGGAGAGGAGCGGCGGTGGTTTAAGAGGAGAGGAGCAGCGCTGGTCTTGGAAGTATTTTGTTTTGTTTTGCGTCTTTTGGGTCAAAGTTTGACCACGTACTGTATTTGACAAGCAAAATGTGAATGCATGTCACAAAAAATTGTATCGTTTGGTTCGTATCTGAATGTACTTTCAAATTATATTATTTTTGCAACATATAACATATATTTATTTGTGAAAATCATGGTCAATTATGACCCGGAATAAAAGGAAGACTAGTTAATGTGGGGACGCTTTCTTAATTGAAGGGTAAATAGATTTTGATTTTGATCCAGCCACAACGCGCCGGCCCTCTCGTCCAATCCTAAATCGCTGACGCACACTCCTCTCCCTCTTCTCCATTGCAAAACCACCTCCTCTCCTCTCCATTATCTCCATTCCAAAACCACCGTATCGCCTCTCCCTCTTCTCCATTGCAAAACCACCCCCTCTCCTCTCCATATTCTCCATTGCAAAACCACCTTCTCGCCTCTTCCTCTTCTCCATTGCAAAACAACACCCTCTAGGCGAAAGTCAAGCGAAGGTGGTGGGCGTACAGGTAAAAGGTCAAGCATCCAGAGGATAACGAATCGATCGAGTACGGTGTGCCGTTCGTGAGGGTGCAGAGCTAGTTGGAGCCACATGAGTACTCGTTCTCCCACCATAAGAGGATGCCGGATGGCGCGAGGTCACTTCCCCGCCGTTCTCCATGGTTCCCTCGATGCTCGCCTCGTTTCAACGACGGTGGTAGGGTTTAAGGTAAGCTTCACACTAACCTAATCTTCCATCTGCTCATGCTTACAATCAGTGTGATGGCTAATGAAAATCATGCTTACAATCAGTCTCCAAGGACTATGCCAACTAAAATAGCTCTGGACCAAAAACAAAGTTGTGACACTGTGTACAAATAAAGAAAAATAGATTGGCGCTTCTTTAAGAAAAGAGTACTCTCTAGAAAAGTGCCAATATAAGCTACTAGTATGTGGTTAATTGATTTGCTGCCGAGAAAGATCCGTCCATAGAGAGCGCCACATATCACACTAGTGGTGTTGGATGCCAATGCTTGCATGGAGCATGGTTGGTGTCAGTAAATTTTACTTGGCACACCTCGCACTCTGCATATATGCCGGTTCCATCCGTACATTTGTGCAGTTCCACCAAAATACAGCTGAATAACCCTGTTTGCACATATAATGAAAAAGCGTGATTACATTATAGTGGCACTAGTTGATGAAACATACACTAATAAATAGAAGAAAATATTGTGATAGTATCATAGTATGCCATGCCGCGAGGGCGAGATGGGCCCTGCGACACCTCATACGGTAGGCCTTATACTAGAAATCGAGCCAATTCTCCCCGATACACCTTCTTCCAGTGATGAACATCATTGTACAACGTTAGTACAAGGAGGGGCCTTGAGACACTCCAATCTCTATTTTTGTGCAGATCAACTAAAATTAAGCACCCTAGTTTGCACAAACACTTAAACATTAACAATGGGACTAGTTGATGAAACATATGTACTAACAAAGAGATGCACTTTCTTTATCTACATTGGAAATGAAATGATAGAGAGGACACTCGCTCTATTTTAACTGTATTATTACTTCATTTTATCAATGGCATTAGGGTCGAGCTGGTGGCAACCGAGGTGTACCGTGCGTCACAAGGATGAAGGCCGGGGGTGCTTAGACTGGGATGCTGAAGCTGTTCCAAATGGTCCTTATTCCCCCCCTTGATGTTTCTGTGGTAGCATTTGGGTTGTAATCCAAACTTGGTCGAGCTGGTGCTGCGTCCCCCTACCTGCCTAGCTTATGTGGTGAACTTGTCTCCTGCTAGTACTTAGTCCATTCTAGTAATAGTTGCATAACTGCCCGTTTACATTGAGATGTTGTTGGATAATGGTTCTCTATGGTTGGGTTTCTTTAATGAAATCGAAGGAAACCCCCTCTTTCAATATATATATATATATATATACATATATATATATATATATATATATATATATATATATACATATAATCAATGGCACTAGCGGTGCCAAAACATTGCCTAAAATTAATAGTGCCACTAGATTAAGGTGGAAAATAATAATATTACTGCTTTATCATGGCAGTGTCAAAATAGTAGCACAAGAGCAGACTCAACATGCAGGATCTTTGGCAAACGGTCGCACCAAAAAGGAACATACCTCGTGATGGGAACCATATCTACAGTCATCGCCATTGTAGAAGGGATGACACCAGTCACGAACATGGATGATTAAATTCATGGGACCTTTCTATGCAGTTCACCTAAAATGAAGCAATGTCCCATGAGCTAGCAGCTTCTTCTTCATTAGTTGCAATAAAATTGAGCAACATCAAGGTTAGTTGTGAAGCTCGTGGAATGCTCAACTATAATTTGGATATCATTTGTGTAGTTTAACTAAGATCAAGCGTGAAATGTATATATCTGTTTGCACAAAAAGGTGGAAAGGAGGGTGACTAACAAGTGACGAAACATACATCAAATGAAAAGAAGCATGTTCCTTATCTGAATGGCGATCCTACAAGGACAGTAGCAATTTCTAAAGCAGCGGCATTGTGAGATATTAGTGTGGGCATTAGGATTAACTATGGCAACCGTTAAATACGACATTACTTTAATGGTGCCATTGCTTCATTTTACCAGCAACATTACATTAACAGCTGTTACAGAGTTAGTATTTGGGCACTGGAGAGTAGGCGAACCAGGACAATTGCATTTCTAATGAAAAGAAGCAACTTATCTTAATGGGGAATTTAGTAGGACATAAAAACGGTGTCATTGATTCATATTACTAAAGGTATTACATTGAAAACAACATTGGTTTAACGTGTCCTTAATTTTAACAGCGTGACTGCTAAATTTTACAAGTGGTATTACATAAGAGGGGCTCAGGGCAACAAACATCAGAACAGGATATCTGGGGGACCCATTTTTGTTCAGTATAGCCACCTTATAGTGTGTGAGGCTAGCAAATCTAGTGCTGGACATAATCTGTGGACTTGTCTTCCAGTCCCCACTTTCTTTCCTTTTTCAACCAATAGATCAGTTTATAATGAGTTTGTACTGCGTTTCCCTTTATTTTCTTATTAGACCAAGAGACCAGTTGGATAGCCAGTCTCTACTACTTTGTGCCCCCATCATTTCCTCTTTCGACCAAGTCCTAGATTCAGGTAACAAATCTTCCCCCACCCCACCCCCTTTCTTCCCTGTTTGAACCAAGAAGTACTAGATTCGACTGCGTGAACTAGTTTTACCTCTTAACAATAAAAATTTAGGTGGCTTTCAGACAACCCATCGATCCTATCTATGAGGGGGCTAGAGAAATAGTAAAAGATACAAATGCAGTGACGTCAGGAGTTGGGGAAGTAGAGCGTGGCCGGTTTCGAAGGAAGTTATACCCGAGGGTCGCCGAGATGTCGCTAGTTGGGCGGCGGGAGGCCGAATCTTCCCATACTATGACAACAAGTAAGAAGGGGTCGGAGGCCCTCCGTAGCCGGTGCTTCATGGGAGAGAACGACAAGGAACGCTGATCGGGACATGCCGACAATGGGTAAGAGCTGCCGCCGAGGACGACCGCGTGAATATTGCACCTTCTCACCTTCCTCGGCGGAGAGGATCCGGCTGGATCTATGACCAGCGGTTAGCATAGAGAGAGAGAGAGAGAATGTCACCAGCGCTGTCGTGTGTAGATCTAGAGAGGATGAGATAGTGTGAAGAGAGCAACACTAGCAAGCAAGCATGGAGGCTCCTGCCTATATAATGGAGTAGTTTTCTTTTATCTACCGGAGCCGGCTTGACCTCGTCAATGACTATCGAGATGTCTTGATGCACATGCCCCAGAGGCGCAGTTGTCGTCATTTTGATCTGAAGCACCAGATTAACATATAACACGAAAAAATGCCACATGACAAGAAACCATAACCTCACTGCCCCAAGGAGACACCATGAATCCCGACGGACAAACTAGACGAGGATCAAAGCTCAAATTAAAGATAAACTCATAGAAAAGGGGTCCATCCATAGATGTCCTAATTAACATAGCCGACTTGACCTAGATGGCAGCCGAGTAGTCTTCGTGCATGTGCCCCCATTGACCAGCGCCTTGGAGGAACTCTATTGTCACTATTTAACCCTCGTAGTGATCCGAAGCACATGACACCTAATATTGCGAGATGACAAGAATTCTTTTTTAGATTTCTCATCAGAACTACAGCCCTGTACAACACAGCTTGCACGATATGTAGACGATAGCCAATCCAGTCGTCTGCTAGAGTCTGGTCACATGCAAGGATGAACTGATCTTCCGTGTCATCCAGGGATCATCCAGGCACCGACGTCTGTACAATAGTGCTCTAGTACTATCGCTGGTCTCTCTCGTCTATTAACTCAGCCGACTTGTGGGGCTGGGGAGTGTGCCTATGGTCGGTTCTCAATTGTTGTCCCACATGTGTGAGCAAATGCAACATGATGCGCATTCCATTCGGAGAGCGGCGTGCTAGACCGACCAACCGTCTGAGGTGCGACGCGAACGCGATGCATGCTGTATACATGTGTACCGCCGTTTTATTGAGGCTTTGCTCCATGGCACAATCCATGTATACAAAATTATATTTAAAAGTCGAGGGCGGGGCTTTTCTCGCGTGGTAGGCGGGGCAGTTCTGCCTAGTCGGTTCGACAGAGAGGTGAGAAGATAATGGAGTAGGCTGCTGCAAATGTAAGGCTGTGTGATTTGATGGCAAGTTACTTCTGGACAGGTGGGGCCCTGTGATTTGACTTGCCATTATCATTTTTGTTGGGGAACGTATCATGCAATTTCAAAAATGTTCTTACGATCATGCAAGATCTATCTAGGAGATGCATAGCAATGAGATGGGGAGAGTCTGTCCATGTGCCCTCGTAGACCGAAAGCGGAATCGTTAGGTTAACGCGGTTGATGTAGTCGAACCTCTTCGCAATCCAACCGATCAAGTACCGAACGTATGGCACCTCCGAGTTCAGCACACGTTTAGCTCGATGACGTCCCTTGAACTCTTGATTCAGCAGAGGGTCGAGGGAGAGTTTCATCAGCACAACGGCGTGGTGACGGTGATGGTGATGTGATCCACGCAGGGCTTCGCCTAAGCAATACGACACTATGACCGGAGGAGTAAACTATGGAGGGGGGCACCACACATGGCTAAGAGAACAATTGATGTGCTTTGGGGTGCCCCTGCCCCGTATATAAAGGAGGAGGGGAGAAGGAAGGCCACAAGGGGCGCGCCTAGTAGGATTCGCCCCCTTTTTTCCTTCTACCAAAGGGGGGAAAGGGGAATGATAGGGAGTAGGAGAAGGAAAGGGGGGTGGCGCCCCCTTCCCTAGTCCAAACCGGCCTCCTCCCTTGTGGGCGGCGCACCAGCCCCTTGTGGGCTGGTTAGCCTCCTTCTTATGGCCCATACCTTTCCCAGGGGGTTCCGGTAACCCCTCCGATACTCCGGTATGTACCTGATACATTCTGGAACCCTTCCGGTGTCCGAATACTACCTTCCAATATATCAATCTTTACCTCTTAACCATTTCTTCATGTCCGTGATCTCATCCGGGACTCCGAACAAACTTCGGTCATCAAAACACATAACTCATAAATACAAATCGTCATCGAACGTTAAGCGTGCGGACCCTACGGGTTCGAGAAATATGTAGACATGACCGAGACACCTCTCCAGTCAATAACCAATAGCGGAACCTGGATGCTCATATTGGTTTCCAAACATTCCATGAAGATCTTTATCGGTCAAACCGTTATGACAACATACGTTATTCCCTTTGTCATCGGTATGTTACTTGCCCGAGATTCGATCGTCGGTATCTCCATACCAAGTTCAATCTCGTTACCGACAAGTCTCTTTACTCGTTCCATAATGCATCATCCCGCAATTAACTCATTAGTAACATTGCTTGCAAGGCTTATTATGATGTGCATTACCGAGAGGGCCCAGAGATACCTCTTCGATACTCAGAGTGACAAATCCTAATCTCGATCTATGCCAACCCAAGAAACACCTTCGAAGACACCTGTAGAGCATATTTATAATCACCCAGTTACATTGTGACGTTTGATAGCACACAAGGTGTTCCTCCTGTATGTGGGAGATGCATAATCTCATAGTCGAAGGAATATGTATAAGTCATGAAGAAAGCAATATCAATAAAACTTAACGATCATTATGCTAAGCTAATGGATGGGTCATGTCCATCACATCATTCTCCTAATGATGTGATCTTGTTCATCAAATGATTACATATGTCTATGGTTAGGAAACTTAACCATCTTTGATAAACGAGCTAGTCTAGTAGAGGCTTACTAGGGACACTGTGTTTTGTCTATGTATTCACACATTTATCAAGTTTCTGGTTAATACAATTCTAGCATGAATAATAAAAAATTATCGTGATATAAGAAAATATAAATAACAACTTTATTATTGCCTCTAGGGCATATTTCCTTCAGTCTCCCACTTGCACTAGAGTCAATAATCTAGTTCACATCGCCATGTGATTTAACACAATAGTTCACATCACCATGTGACCAATACCCAAAGGGTTTCCTAGAGTTAATAATCTAGTTCACATCACCATATGATTAATACCCAAGAATTACTAAGGTGTGATCATGTTTTGCTTGTCAAAGAAGTTTAGTCAATGGGTCTACCACATTCAGATCCATATGTATTTTGCAAATTTCTATGTCTATAATGCTCTGCATGGAGCTACTCTAGCTAATTGCTCCCACTTTTAATATGTATCCAGATTGAGACTCAGAGTCATCCAGATCAGTGTTAAAGGTTGAATCAATGTAATTCTTTATGATGACCTATTTATGTCACATCCCTAGAATGTTGGTTGTAATTAGTTGCATTAGAGATCATCTTGCATCATGTTAATTTTCAATTGAAGCTAAAATGGGGATGATAAAACCCTAGCACGAGAAGAACTCAAATAGGTTTAACCAAAATATTCTCAATGAACTCAAAATATCCTTACAAAATATTCATGATTTATGGGAAAAGGTGAAAGCCTCTACCAGAGATAATGCATATTTTTCCAGGACATTTTGGTCATTGAATTAAATCATTATGGTATTTGAGTTGGAGTTTAAAACTTGCCATTAAATATTGGTTGCGCCAAATATTCTGAAATTTGTTGTGTGGTTTGAAAATAATTCAAATATTCCTCACAAAAATTTACAGAATTAACCAAAGTGTTTTGGTTGGTATTTTATTATCAAAACAAAAGACAGAAATAGAAAAACAGAAATAAAAGAGAGAGAGAGACTACTGTACCTGGCTTACCTGTCCAGCCCAGCTAGCCCAGCCCACTGGCCTCCCCCCTGTCGCCTTCTTCCCCTGCCAGGAGGACGAGCGCGTGGCCGCAGCGCGCCGGCATGCGCCCGACAACCTCCTGGTTGCCGCCGCTGCGTTGACGCGCCTACGAGCGCCACGCAACCCCCTGGTCACTCTCCCCCTCTCACCCGTGTATCTCCCTCGTCTGCCCCTCTCCCCCCGAGCACCAACGAGCGGAGCTTGTTTCCACCGACATCGTTCACTGTGGCCACCGGCCCTCCCTCGCCCATCCAGCGTGTCGAGGAGAACCGCAGCGGCTCCGTCTTCCTCCTAGTCGACCCATGCAACTGGGGACACACCCTATCGTCGTCACCGCCGTTGTCTTCATCGTCGTCCGCCCGAGATCTCCATCGCCGTTTCGTCACCGTCTCTGCCTTCCCGAGCTCGCCGTTTACCTCGTCTGACCTGCTGTGAGCTTCTACGTCGTCCCCCCTTACTTCCGCGCTCATTTGCCTCGCCTAGGCCATAGTTCCGCCGGAGTTGTGAGCTCCTCGCCGCCGGTGATGATGCAGTCGCGGCCACGGTCACTGCAGCCCGTGTCTGAGCACGCCAGCGTGCTCAGAACCTCTCCGCGCACCTATAGCCACCACCTGCTCCTCCTCCTGAACACCCTAGCGATGAACTCAAGCATGTCCGAACCACGACCGCCGCAAACCTCGTCGCCGGCGTTGATTCTGGCGACCCCGCGTCTAACTCCCATGCTCCTCGATGCAGGCAAGCAAGGGTTACACCCTGGTGCCTTCGGCACGTGCAGCCGACGCCCGTAGCGCGTTTCAGGCGTGCCTCCGCTGTGCTGGATGGTCACCGGGGGACTAACCCAACCGTGCTGACGTGGCCAGGTTAATTAGGCTTTAACCACCTCTTAATCAAACCCGAGAGTCACAGACAGCCGAGCCCCACCTCATAATTAACCATAGGGTTATTTCCTTGCTTAAATTAAGCTAATGCTTTGACCCCGCCACCTCAGCGTTGACCTGGGCCCCACTGTCAGGTTTGACTTGGACCAGCCCCTTTGACCTGCTGACGTCATGCTTACACTTTGCTGATGCAATTAATCATTTTCTGGATTAAAATTATCCAGGAAATTCCAGAAAATGATATAAACTTCAAAAATTCATAGTAATTCAAACCGTAACTCCAAATGAATTAATTTATATATGAAAAATGATCAGAAAAATCCAATCTATTCATCTGTACTAGTTTCATGCATGTTTAAACAAGTTAACTTGCTGTTTTGTGCAAAACATGATAAATCACTATTTAAGATCACAAGTGAGTTTGAACTTTGAATCTTTGGTTCAAAATAGCTCAAACCCATCTTGTTGTAGTTGCATTAGCCCAACACACCCATTTTGACATGTCATGATCATGCATCATATTGTGCGTTTCATTGATTGTGTTCCTTCTCTGTTGCCGGTGGTTGTTCCCTCTCGATAAACGTGTTTCGGCGATGAGATCGATGACACCGATGAAGAACTATACTATCTTCAGAAGTGCCAGACAAGCAAAGCCCCCCTTTTCATTCCGATACAATCCCACTCTCTCGCTCCTGCTCTCTTTTACTGCATTAGGACAACATCGATTCAACTGTTACATGCTGCGGTAGCTGAACCCCTTTTCCTCTGCATGACCTGTCATTGCCACAGTAAATAGATGAAACCCACTAGCATGAGTAGGAGTTGTTTGAGCCCTGATGTGCCTACTCATTCATGCTTGTTTGTCATGCCTGCTACTGCTTAGAGTTGAGTCAGGTCTGATTCATCGGGAATGAATTGGAACGGTGATGAACATGTCCTACTGTGTGTGAGCTAAGTGTATGAACACGATTTGGTAAAGGTAGCGGCGAGAGTCCATGTAGGAGTACATGGTGGGTGGTCTCATTGAAACCGTCCTTAGGAACTGAGTTCTGTGTTTGTGATCCATGAACAGCTACTACTCCGCGTTGGGCCCGAAACCAATGGACCCTTTCGACTTATTAACCGCCTTGATCTCTGTCCACAAGTTGATACTAGTTTCCGGTGTTTGTAGGATATGTGCTGGAGGCCGTGCATAGCGCTGACCCTAGGGGTGGGCTATGATGCGGTAGATACATCGTGGCACAGTGTACTGGGCGCCCGTTTGGTGTCTCGGGAACCCTGCACACATCGTTTGGGGCTGTGAGCAAAACCCCGGTTGTATCTCCTCGCAGATGGAACCCACATAGGCGATAAACCTGACTTGTATGGTTAGTCAGGTCGTGGCTGACTCCCTCGCCAGGCTTCCGCTTGAAGGTTGCCGAGATACACGACGTGTACATGGTGGTAAGTGGCGAGAGCGTGTGTGAAGAAGTACACCCCTGCAGGGTTATAAATGATCTATTCGAATAACTGTGTCCGCGGTAAAGGACTTTTGGGTTGCTTGTACAGTTCATAGACAAGTGAAAGTGGATACTCTAAAATGCGCAAGATAAGCGTGAGTGCTATGGATGGCGTTCTCGTAGGGAGAAGGGAGCGGATCCATAGTGGTGTATTGATATGGTGAATATGTGGACTCGTGTGCGCCACCTCAAAAGAGTTATTTGCAGTCATAGTTTAGGTTAGCCACTGAGTCAAAGCTGGCTTGCTGCAGTTAAACTCCGCCACCCCCTTTGTTGATACCGATGCATATGTAGTTAGTTCTGATGTAAGTCTTGCTGGGTACATTTGTACTCACGTTTGCTTATTTTATGTTTTGCAGAGAGACTTCGGTCTCACTAGTAGTTCCGCGTGGACTTCGCCATTTAGCTTGATACCTCAGCTACGATCTTGTACCCTTGGGAGGGTCTTGTAGATAGTCAGGCTTCTCAGCCTTTTTCATTTGTAGTTGTCTGTACTCAGACATGTTTATGCTTCCGCTTGATGCCTGTATACTCTGTATGTTGGGTCATGAGACCCATGTTTGTAATACTTGGCTCCTTGGAGCCTAATGAATAAATACTTCGAGTCGTACAGTCTTGTTGTGATGCCATGTTGTATTTGCACATATCGAGCATATTGTGTGTATGATTGAAATGCTTGGTATGTGTGGGATCCGACAATCTAGTTATTTATCCTTGGCAGCCACTGTTATGGGGAAATGTAGTCTGGTGCCTCCACCGAGCCTTGGTAGTCTGCTACAGCCCGGTTTATCAGAGTCCTGTTAGCCCAGCACTACTGCTCCGGAACACTTAGACTGGCCGGCATGTGATTCACTTCGTTCCTGTGTCTGTCCCTTCAGGGAAATGTCACGCGGTGACATCCGGAGTCCTGCTAGCCTGCTACGGCCCGGGTTCCCGGAGTGCTGTTTGCCCAGTTGCTACGGCCCGGATTGACACGCTACCGACGATTCATGTATGCATGTCCCCATAAGTTAGTGCCACTTTGGGTTCACGACTAGTCATTTCGGCCCAGGTTCTTTGTCATATGGATGCTAGCGACACTATCATATACGTGAGCCAAAAGGTGCAAACGGTCCCAGGCCAGGTAAGGCGATACCTGTGGGAATACCGTGCGTGAGGCCGCAAAGTGATATGAGGTGTTACATGCTAGATCGGTGTGACTTAGATTCGGGGTCCTGACAGCTTGGGTATCAGAGCCTGACTGCCTGTAGGATTACCATGCCAAAATGGTCGAAGTTGAGTCTAGAAATGCTTTAGTTATATAAGGGAATTGATTGTGGAAAGGAACGTAAGGCTCTTTTTACTCCTTTACCTTATGCCCTTCTGATCTGAGTCAACCTCTTCTCTTCTACGGGGATTAAGAACTAGGCTTCTCATCTTTCTATCAGGATCGCGTGTTACTAATCCGTAGACTTATAGGATTGATGGGTTCAAGTCTCAGTTCAGTTTCTATTACTTCTGAATGTTCATAGCTGGCCTCAGAACCTTGATATTGCGATGTTGAGTGGTTTTTCCACCATTTTTGCAGGATTTCTCAATCTTTTTGAGCATTTACAACCGTTATGATGTCCAAGTCATCCCAGATTTCTAAATAGTCTGATGCATTTGCAAATCCCTTCTTTCCATTCCTGATGTTTCTTTGGGCCAGTTTAACCACACTAATCGGTGAATTGAGGTACTCGGTTGCCTCGACATATATGTTGGAGCTATTATTATGACCCTAGGTGTTTTAGGGAGTCACCTAGTAATCTAGCCATGTTTTGTGTTCCCGGTGTGATGATTCTGGCCACCATTCTCGAAAGCATCCCGTGATGCCATTTAGTTAGTAGGCCTTCTATTTCTGGGATCTTAAGCCCAAGATTCACTCTACTTACCTCGTGTTGATAGTGTTGCTCATACCTTCAGGATATTGGTAACCTTTGCGATAGCTCTCGAGGTCCGTGGTATTTCCTTCTTTCAAATACCATGAACGGCTTATGGCAGAAGTTCTTTTGAACCAAAAGATCACAACCAGAGTGCTCTTTAGGAGTTCTCCATTCTACATTGTGAATCTACCAGTTCTACCTTTTTGCATGGGTTATCTGGAAGAAATGTTGAGTTTTGCTCGACATACTAATCTATGGATCCACAACTCAGAAAGATATATGTTCCTTTGAGTTGTCCCTATCTTTAGTTGTATCCTGATCTCCGCCAGTCATTTGATAGTCAAGAGCATGTCATGCATTCATGCTCATCGATACCTCATATTCTTGTGGTCTGTCAAGCCATTCTATTCTGGAATGACTAGGAGAAACAAACTCCAGTACCTTGTCCACTTCGAGGATTGGGTCAAAGTAGTTGTATTCCGTGGATCAAAATGCCAATCCAGCTTTTGCTCTGTTCTACATTGGAGTGTCACCCTCTTTCATATCAAGAATGACGTGAGAATTACACAATCTCTTATGAATTCTTGATGCAGTGATACTTCTTGTCATCATTTTTCATTCCTCGGTCCTGTGTTGTTGTAACCGGAACGCTGACAAGCGAACTGTGATGTGTGAAATCAATACTCCTAGCAGCCTCGTTGCTTGGTAGTTAATGGACAATACTCTCACTCTTAGCGTGCTAGTTATTGAATCATCATCCTAAGATTGATCATGCTACCTAGCCCTTATTTCCGGTGCACTCTTCGATCAATGAGTTATGATTGTGTCAATCCCTCACTCTTTTGATCATATCATCTTGCCTTGAAAGCAAGATTGCTCCCGAGCTTAATAACATTTTGGTGGTTCGTGAGTTTCTGAATATCCTCTCGGAAGTATCACCGGGTTGTCCCTTGACCGTTATGTTGAGATCGCGATCAAGTTGGTTTTCTTATAAACCACTATCGGCGTTCTGGGAACGGGGGTCCCCAGACTTGCCTGCTTGCGGCCTGTGGCGTGGCTCAAAGGGGGGCCCAGCACGGCCCATCTTCATCAACATAGACTTAAGACCCTCGCGAGGGGCCAAGCCTCGCGGGGCGGACGACGCGGAGCTTCCTCAGGCATGGCCTCACCAAGCTGGCTCGCGAGGAGGCGGGGTTCCTCACAAGGTGCCCGTGACGCAAGCCATGACGACCAAGGGCGCCAGGCGGGCGCCAGCCCGCGTAGTGTCCTCCTTTCCCCTTTGGTGCAAAGGGAGCAAGCGCAGCCGCGGAGTACCAAGGCATCAGGCAAAGGTTGCCATTTCGGTGCAACAAGACCAAGACCAGGAGGACTGCAGGATGGAGGTCATCGTGGAGCCCAAGACGGCGTCACCACCAGAGCTTTGTGCAGGCGAGGACCAACTTTAGTCAGGATAAGTGTACTAGATGTTCCCCTTCAAAATGGCCAATTGTTGGCGCCCTTCCCGCTTAATATTTGGGAAGAGGCCGAGGGCCTTTGCATATAAATAGGACCGGCCACCCACAGGGTAGGGGGGATCGGATCGAAATCAGAGAGAGAGAAGGGTGACTGAACTCCTCCTAGCAGTTCGTCCCCCCCTAGCAAAGAACAGACCCTCGCGAGGCTGTTCTTCCTTGTATTGTTCATCATCATCATCAGCCCAAGAGGCAATCCACCACACCACACACTGGAGTAGGGTATTACACCACAACGGTGGCTCGAACCAGTATAAACCCTGTGTCTCTTGTGTTGTTCTTTCCATGGCTTAGATATTAGCGAGGCGGTGAGGTGCAGTTAGGTAGAAGGCGAAATCTCCGCGCGCACCCCAGTGTTCAAACCTCAAGGGTCTGCCGGAACCCGAAATCTGACATTTGGCGCGCCAGGTAGGGGTGCACCGGAGTTTTCCCTTCCGCCACCGCCACGACCTGCCTCGCGATGAGTAGCACATCGCCCGCTCCGGCCACCGACGCCAGCACGGGGGCCAGGGGGCTCCGAGCCCTGACCACAGCCCTGCAACGGGTACGGTGGCCGGACAAGTTCAAGCCAACGACGCCGCCGCGCTATGGCGGCGCGACTGATCCACTGGCCTTCTTGCTGGCGTACGAGGAGGCCAACCTCAAAGCTGAAGGTGACGATAGGGTCATGGCCAACTGGCTCCCCATGGCCCTCACCGGCGCTCCGCGCGCATGACTGCTCCACCTACCGGCAGCCTCCGTGGCCTCTTGGGAAGACCCCCGCGGCCTCTTCCCCGCCCATCACGCTACACCAACACCCCCGGTCGTCGCGGCCCTCCTGGGCGGCTCGCAGGCGCCGCCTACAAGTCACCACATCAAGCTGTTCATCCGTCGGGTCAGCGCCGCTTCCACGCGGCAGGGGGCTCTCCCGGACCGGGTGGCGCCCCAGGCCGGCCTGACCTTCAGCTCGGAGGACCACCCCTCCAACTCGGCCTGCTCGGGTGCGCTCCCCATGCTGTGCACCCCCACCATCTGCCAGGTGGCTGTCACCAGAACTCTCATCGATGGCGGTGCGGGCCTCAGCGTGCTCTCGGTCGAGGCCTTCAACCTCCTCTGCATACCCCTGGAACGGCTGCAACCCAGCCGGCCCTTCTCAGGCGTTGGGGGCGGATCATCCAGCTCCTTGGGACAGATCTGGCTCCCAGTAACCTTCGGCACCTACAACAACTTCCGCACGGGGCTGGTCGACTTCGACATCGCCCCCATCGGCCTCCCCTACAACGCCATCCTCGGCTACTCAGCGCTGGCCCAGTTCATGGCCACGACGCACCCGGCGTACAACCTCATGAAGATGCCCGGGAGCAGCGGTGTCCTCACCGTGCACGGGGACACCGGAGACGCGCTGCGGGTGCTCAAGCTCGCCTTCAAGACGGCGGCGTCGGCATAGCCCGCCGACTCGGAGACCCCCGAGCCCAAGGGGGCTGCACCCGCCAAGAAGAAACAGTTGTTCACCCAAGACAAGGCAGAAACCAAGCAGATACCCATCGATGAGGAGGGGTCCACCAACGCCACTTTCACCATAGGCGCCAACCTCGAACCCGAGCAGGAGGAGGCCCTGGTCGGGTTCCTGCACGCGAACAAGAAGGTATTCGCTTGGGAGCCTGACCAGTTGGAGGGGATTCCTAGGAGTGTAATCGAGCATCACCTCAACGTGTGCCCCAACGTGCGCCCTGTGAAGCAGAAGGCAAGGCGGCAGTCCACAGAAAAGCAGGCCTTCATCGTCCAAGAGACCCGCAAATTAGAAGCTGCTGGGGTCATTCGCGAGGTCTGATACCCGGATTGGTTGGCCAACCCTGTCGTTGTGCCAAAGAAGGGAGGGAAGGAGCGCATGTGTGTCGACTTCACCAACCTCAACAAGGCATGCCCGCAAGATCCGTTTCCGCTCCCCCGCATCGACCAGATCGTCGATTCCACCGCGGAATGCGACCTGCTATGCTTCTTGGATGCCTCCTCCGGGTATCACCAGATCAAGATGGCGGTAGAGGACGCTGAAAAGACAGCCTTCCTAACCCCGTGTGGGGTGTACTGCTACACATGCATGCCATTCGGGTTGTGTAACGCAGGGGCGACCTTTCAGCGGCTGATGCACATCACCTTGGGCCTGCAGCTCGGGAAGAATGTTGAGGCTTACGTTGATGACATTGTGGTAAAGTCTCGGGAGGCCATGACCCTGATACAAGACCTGGAGGAGACCTTCGCGAGCCTCAACGTAGTGAACCTATGGCTCAACCCAGAGAAGTGTGTGTTCGGAGTCCCCTCGGGCAAGCTCTTGGGTTTCCTCGTGTCCCACCGAGGCATCGAGGCTAACCCGGAAAAGGTCAAGGCGGTCGAGGACATGAGCCCGCCAAAGACCCTCAGAGAAATGCAGAAGCTCACTGGGCGCGTGACCGCGCTAGGGCGCTTCATCTCCAAGTTGGGGGAGTGAGCGCTGCCTTTCTTCAAGCTAATGAAGAAAAAGGGGCCCTTTGAGTGGACTGAAGAGGCCGACAAGGCGTTCCAGGATCTCAAGAGATACCTGACCAGCCCACCGGTCATGGTGGCTTTGCGCCCTCAAGAGCCCCTGGTGCTTTACCTCGCCGCCACTCCTTACTCCACCAGCGCAGCCCTGGTGGCGGTTAGAGAGGAGCGTCGCATCAAAACCACAGCAGCAGCCCGGGACAAGGCCAAACAGGAACAAGGAAGGACCACAGAAACCGCCACCGCGGCTGAGGAGGATCAGCCGCCGCAGAGGAGTGCACCAGAGGCGGGAGAGGCCCCTCTCCCAGATGGCCAGCCTCAGGAGGCCTCATCGCCTCAGGAGGCGCCATGGTCTCCCAAGGGAGCCACCAGCACTGACGCACCCAACCTCGTTGAGCACCCAGTGTACTTCATCAGCACGGTGTTGCAGGACGCGAGGGCATGGTATCCCATGCCTCAGAAACTTCTCCTCGCGCTACTGGTGGCCTCGCACAAGCTGCGGCACTATTTTCAGGGTCACCCCATCAAGGTCATCTCGTCATACCCCCTGGAGAGAGTGCTTAGGAGCCCTAACTCATCTGGAAGGGTCGCTGAGTGGAACATAGAACTGCAAGCGTTTCAGCTCGAATTCAGCACGACCAGAGTCATCAAGGGAGCAGCATTGGCGGATTTTGTGGCAGAATGGACGGAGGCACCATGCCTCAAGGCCGACGAGGATCGGTCCCTCTTCCCGAGAAGCGAGGCGCCAGAAGGCTGGGTCATGTACTTCGATGGGGCGTTCTCCAGGCATGGCGCTGGGGCTGGGGCGGTGCTTATATCGCCCACTCAGGACAAGCTCTACTACGCTGTGCAGCTCTATTTCCAGCAAGGTGAAAAGGTCTCCAACAACATAGCGGAGTATGAAGGTTTAATAGCAGGCTTGAAGGCCACAACTGCCCTGGGGGTGAAATGCCTCACCATCAAGGGAGATTCGCAGCCCCTTGTTAATTTCTCCAACAAGGTGTACGAGCTGAAAGATGAGCACATGGAAGCCTACCTTGCGGAGGTCCGTAGGATGGAGAAGTAGTTCTGGGGGTTGGAGTTGCAGCATGTGCCCCATGGCACCAATTAGGAGGCTGCCGACATCGCCAAACGGGCGTCCAGGCGGTCACCTCAGGAGCCTGGCGTTTTCGAGGAGCGGCTCTTCAAGCCCTCAGCCCTGCCATCATTGTCAAACACGGCTCAGCCTCGGGAGGAGCTCCCCCAGCCACCTGCCTCAGGAGCCCCGGCATGTGGCCCGGCCTTAGGAGCACGCCTGCTCCTGACGATGGAACCTCAGGAGGGGTGCTGGATCATGGAGCTCCGGAGTTACTTAACACAAGGGACCCTGCCGGAGAAGGAAGAGGAAGCGGAGCATGTGGCACGGCAGGCCATGGCATACTGCATCAAGGATGGAGAGCTCTACCGGAAGCGACCAAACGGTGTATCCCTGCGCTGCATCTCCAGGGAGCAAGGAAAGGAACTGCTGGACGATATACATGGCGGAGACTATGGACATCATTCATCATCACGGACCCTCGTCGGCAAGGCGTTCCGCAGTGGGTTTTATTGGCCCACCGCACTCAATGACGCCATCGAACTAGTGAAAGCTTGTGAGGCCTGCCAGTTCCATGCCAAGCAGATCCATCAGCCGGCAGGAGGCCTGCAGACTATACCCCTTTCGTGGCCATTCGTAGTCTGGGGGCTGGACATCCTGGGCCCGTTTCCTCGGGCGCCAGGGGGCTACCGCTACCTCTACGTCGTCGTGGACAAGTTCACCAAGTGGGCTGAAGTAGAGGCCGTCCGCACCATCCCCGCGGGTCCCGCAGTCAAGTTCATCAGGGGCATCGTGAGCCGGTTCGGGGTGCCGAACCGCATCATCACGGACAACGGTTCGCAGTTAACCAGTAACCTTTTCAAAACATACTGTGCTAACCTTGGAACGCAGATATGCTACGCTTCAGTGGCGCACCCCCGAAGCAACGGCCAGGCCAAGCGAGCCAACGCAGAGGTCCTGAGGGGCCTCAAGACCAGGAGAAGCTGGAGGCCTGCAGCAGAGGTTGGTACGATGAGCTTCAGTCCGTGTTGTGGTCCATCCGCACAACCGCGACCAAGCCGACTGGAGAGACCCTGTTCTTCCTTCTACGGAGCCGAAGCGGTCCTCCCTCACGAGGTCAGACGTCGCTCCGCGCGGGCCCTAGCGTTCGACGAGGCGCAGCAGGACGCCATGTGGGGCATGGACCTCGTGCTGGGGGAGGAACGTCACCGAGAAGCCGCGCTGCGAGCGGCGAGGTACCAACAAGCACTGTGACGGTATCACTGCCGCAACATCCGCCCCAGAACTCTCGAGGTAGGAGACCTTGTGCTCAGGCGGGTTCTCTCCAGGGAGGGATTGCACAAGCTCTCTCCCATGTGGGAGGGCCCGTTCAAGGTTGTTCATGTTTCCAGGCCCGGCTCCGCGCGCTTGGAGACTCAGGAGGGGGTGCCGGTCCAGAACGCATGGAACATCCAACACCTCTGGAGGTTCTACCCCCAAAAGGCCCAGAGCCTGTGAAGAAGGTGAATGCCTGTGAAGCTGACGCGTTTTGGAAAAGGCCCAGAGCCTGTGAAGAAGGCGTACCTGTGAAGCTGACGCGTTTTGGAAAAGGCCCAGAGCCTATGAAGAAGGCGAATGCCTGTGAAGCCGCCGCGTTTTGGAAAAGGCCCAGAGCCTGTGAAGAAGGCGAATGCCTGTGAAGCTGCCGCGTTTTGGAAAAGGCCCAGAGCCTGTGAAGAAGGCGAATGCCTGTGAAGCTGTCGCGTTTTGGAAAAGGCCCAGAGCCTATGAAGCCGTCGCGTTTTGGAAAAGGCCCGGAGCGTGTGAAGAAGGCCAACGCCTGTGAAGCTCGCCGCCCGTGACACTCTCACGTAATAATGAGTTGGGGCTATACACGCCCCGGAGTCTCAGGAGTGCTGGCCTCAGGCCCTGGGGCTCCCTCCCACGCCCAGTGGCAGCACTTAGCTCCGCGCTGGTGAGAAGACGTCGAAGACTAGATTAGGTGCCGGATGCGGCTTTTTCATTTGCTTTCCGTAGTTGGCTTGTTCATTCTCATTCGAAGTTTTATTGAAGCTGTTGCCGTCTTTGGCTTGTGGTTCTTCAACTTTTCACTCTCCTACCTCGATTTCTCTTATGCAAGGCCTCACAAGGGGGGCAGCCAAGAGCCCTCGCGAGTGTTCCTGTCCTAGTCGTTCAAAGGTTTCACGACCTGGGTCCATTACAGGAGCACCCCTCCAGTCCGTGCCCCACGGGCACCGCGACACGAACAAAGGGCCTGGGTCGGTCGCCCCCACGGCTGGGGCCGGGAACTATCCACGCGCGGGCACGTAGCCGGAAGGCACGATAATGGAAGCAAAATGATAATTAACAGCAATAATCCAAACACGCCCCCGCGGGGCTCCACACTACTGTCTTTTTCGCAGGAAAAAGGAAAAGAAAGAATGAATCAGGCATAGCTCGCCTCACACCGGCCTGCAGGGAAGACTCGAGCTGCCTCCGGGGCTCAGGCCGACTCCCTCTCGTGCTTCACCGAGGTGCAATGGCGGGCAGACATGCTACCACCTCCCAAGCAGATACGACGGTGTGGAGGCTGACCGCGGCCACCGCTAGAAGAGTCGCCGCCTGAAGAAGAACCGGAGAAGCTTGGGGAACCCTGAGCGCCGCCAGTCACGCGAGCGCCGTCCTCTCCATCATTGCCGGAGTTGGGTTCCCGGCTGCGGTCGTCGTCCTCAGGGCAGCACCCTGCACGGCGACCATCTTCCCCAAACACCCTCACGTAGAGGGTGGCATCGTCGTCAAACTTGAAGTGCAGGGTGCATCGACGGCTCAGGCCATGCGCGTGGGCAAACGTCTTCCAACCATGGGCCAAGGCTAGGCTACCGGCTGCGGAGACCTCCAATGAAGCCCATGAGGCCCGGCTGCAGCAGCCGTCAGCCTGGAGCCAGAGGCCACCCGGGGCGCCGGCCGGGAGCTCGCCGAGGAGGAAGCGAGGAAGTGGAAGTCGGGTTCTAGTCGGCTCCACCGACCACTCAACGAACTCCGGCAGCACCTCTGCAGCACGAAAGCGCGGCCTAGGGGGACGTGCGACCGAAGCGCGCCCCCTGTCCGCAGCAGTCCGCCCGTCACCATGCTGGAAATCGTTTCCGCGGCCGCGGGAAGCTGCCGTGGTGGCCACAGGATGTTTGCGAGGGTGCCCTCGGCCGCGCTTGGGCGGGGGAGAGGCAGGCTCTACCCGGCGAGCCTTCCCCTTCTCTGCGGCTGGGAACCTCCTCGACGGGGCCATGAAGAAGAAGGAGAAGCAAAGGGGGATGAACTGGAAGGGCGCGCGCCAATCCGTACTTATAGCCGGCGAGGGCCAACCGTCGGCCCCCACTATCGCAGGTAATCATGACCCGCTTTGCATGCAGGGACTTGTCCAATCCGTGCAGTTGCCGAGGCGCCATGGGGAAGTGGAGACGCCCACGTCCAATCAGCCGCCACGCAACGCCCAAGGCCGCAGGCTGTTAGGGCCCGCAGCGCTTCGCGCTTACCCTTTCGCCTCCCTGCACGGCCAAGTCCGGGCGCGCCTTGGGCCCGGGGGCTGCTGTCGGCGTTCTGGGAACGGGGGTCCCCAGACTTGCCTGCCTGCGGCCTGTGGCGTGGCTCAAAGGGGGGCCCAGCACGTCCCATCTTCATCAAGATAGACTTAAGACCCTCGTGAGGGGCCAAGCCTCGCGGGGCGGACGACGCGGAGCTTCCTCATGCACGGCCTCACCAGGCTAGCTCGCGAGGAGGCGGAGAGATCAAGGCGGGGTTCCTCACGAGGTGCTCGTGACCCAAGCCATGAAGACCAAGGGCGCCAGGCGGGCGCCAGCCCGCGTAGTGTCCTCCTTTCCCCTTTGGTGCAAAGGGGGCAAGCGCAGCCGCGGAGTACCAAGGCATCAGGCAAAGGTTGCCATTTCGGTGCAACAAGACCAAGACTAGGAGGACTGCAGGACAGAGGTCATCGTGGAGCCCAAGACGGCGTCACCACCAGAGCTTTGTGCAGGCGAGGACCAACTTTAGTCAAGATAAGTGTACTAGATGTTCCCCTTCAAAATGGCCAATTGTTGGCGCCCTTCCCGCTCAATATTTTGGAAGAGGCCCAGGGCCTTTGCATATAAATAGGACCGGCCACCCACAGGGTAGGGGGGATCGGATCGAAATCAGAGAGAGAAGGGTGACTGAAATCCTCCTAGCAGTTCGTCCCCCCAGCAAAGAACAGACCCTCGCGAGGCTGTTCTTCCTTGTATTGTTCATCATCATCATCAGCCCAAGAGGCAATCCACCACACCACACACTGGAGTAGGGTATTACACCACAACGGTGGCCCGAACCAGTATAAACCCTGTGTCTCTTGTGTTGTTCTTTCCATAGCTTAGATCTTAGCGAGGCGGTGAGGTGCAGGTAGGTAGAAGGCGAAATCTCCGCGCGCACCCCAGTGTTCGAACCTCAAGGGTCTGCCAGAACCCGAAATCTGACAACCACCCCTTCTCCAAGAATCTATGTTGGATATCCCTGAGCTAGTTGGTTGAGCTAGACAACAAATTGGAGAGTTGGAAGATGAAAGCTTGTCCCGCCTAGTTCATCTCCAAAGGGATATCCTTGTGTTTGTGTGTTTGTTGAAGAAAGATGATATCTTCATCGATTGATCCTCGTGATAAATTGTCGGTGCTATTGCCTTATCCAATCTTTGATTTGAGTATGGGCTATCGTCAAGTCAAATCGGAACCAACGATGTTCGTAATGTTGTCTTACTCGTGGTTGATCCCTCGAGCATACACCATTACATATTTTGGTCTGACTAATGCTATCACCATGTTCACATGATGGTGGAAGTCCAGTGATATGGAAATTCCGGTGAGTTGTTGTTGAGCCCATCAGCAGCATTTTCTCTCCCCCATGATTCATGTTGAACATCAACCTAGTGTTGAAAACTTTGTAAGCAATGCCTTCGTGTTATGTTCATGAAGCTTATGCTTGGATGGAAGAAGTGACTTCCTCGAATTCATGTGCAATTGGAAGTTGTCGTCGTGGATCCTTGAAAGATTGTTTTTGCTTCCTCTGGAATCGTCCCAAGTTAGTCACGCCTATGTGTGAAGTATTCAATGGTTTGATAGGTTTGTCCACCTCCATTCCATATGTAATTCCTAGCACACCAAGCCACAGATTGATTTGTTCAAGATAAAGGAGTCTATTCTAATGTAAATTCTTTGGACTTCCACGCGTGGAGACTTCGATATCATTAATGATGGTTCCCTACCAGAACTCGGTAGTGTTTTATTATAAGACTACTACGTGGTCATGCTTGTCTGGAATAACGTGTTCACCTGTGTATAGCAGAACTAGCTCATGTTTTGGAGCTTACTACCGTAGTTCATTTCCCGAGAATCTCGAAACGTCATCTCGTCGATTTGTGTTGCAAACTTTCTTTTCAGACATGCTGAGTCTGAAGTATCCTATCACCAATCGGATATGAGTCTCAGGCGGATATGATGGTTGGAACATTCCCAACAGTTTCATTTTGCTCCCAGCTTGCACCGCCATTGTGCCAATTCCCATGGGCTTCCCTTCTCAGTAGTTGCTGTACAAGATCATCTTCAAAAGTGGACTTACCATGGGTTCCATCCATTTCTGATGATAAGCAAAAATCATCCATTGCGTTGTCTTCAACAAGGTAGTCCACATCATCCATTCTAGTTTGAGTATGCCATTCTTTGAACTCCATCAAACGATCATTTGTGATTTGCCTTAGGCTGGTATGGAGAGTTTCTATGGTCTATATATCAAAAGTAATTCTTTTTGCCACTTGAGGGGAATAATTCTACGAGTCAGCCTCCCTAAGGTGCCCTGTGATGGAATCATGGCAATTAACTCCTTGCTACTTTGAGACCCATGCACCATCCTAGTTAAGCGTGGAATTGATGCCTACCAAATCAAACTTTCACCATCTGTTTCTTCCATCCCTCTCAATGTAAGTTTTGTGTCCCAGCTCAAGAGGTGTTTCAATGTCTCATTCCGGGAGTTGATCTTGAGTTGCTCGATCTTTGAGAAGATCAACTCTTCTAGAGTTTTCCCTTTCTTCTCGTTGTCATGTTGGATGGAGTTCTCAGAGCAAGACGTCGAGACCAAGATGATGCAATGAATCAACATCCTCGAGAAGGGCATTTGGATCAAGAAGATTGTGTTAGCTTTGTGCCCCCTCTGTCTTCTTACCTCATGTCTTGAATCTTGGGACGAGATTCCTATTTAGTGGGGGTGAGTTGTCACAGCCCTAGAATGTTGGTTGTAATTAGTTGCATTAGAGATCATCTTGCATCATGTTAATTTTCAATTAAAGCTGAAATGGGGATGATAAAACCCTAGCACCAGAAGAACTCAAATAGGTTCAACGAAAATATTCTCAATGAACTCAAAATATCCTTATAAAATGTTCATGATTTATGGGAAAAGGTGAAAGCCTCTACCAGAGATAATGCATATTGTTTGAGGACATTTTGGTCATTGAATTAAATCATTATGGTATTTGAGTTGGAGTTTAAAACTTGCCATTAAATATTGGTTGCTCCAAATATTCTAAAATTTGTTGTGTGGTTTGAAAATAATTCAAATATTCCTCACAAAAATTTACAGAATTAACCAAAGTGTTTTGGTTGGTATTTTATTATCAAAACAAATGACAGAAATAGAAAAACAGAAAATAAAAGAGAGAGAGAGAGAGACTACTGTACCTGGCTTACCTGTCCAGCCCAGCTAGCCCAGCCCACTGGCCTCCCCCCTGTCGTCTTCTTCCTCTGCCAGGAGGACGAGCGCGTGGCCGCAGCGCGCCGGCACGCACCCGGCCACCTCCTGCTTGCTGCCGCTACATTGACGCGCCTACGAGCGCCACGCAACCCCCTAGTCACTCTCCTCCTCTCTCCCGTGTCTCTCCCTCGTCTGCCCCTCTCCCCCGAGTACCACCGACCGGAGCTCGTTGCCGCCGACACCGTTCACCGCGGCCACCAGCCCTCCCTCGCCCATCCAGCGTGTCAAGGAGAACCGCAGCGGCTCCATCTTCCTCCTAGTCGATCCATGCAACCGGGGACACACCCTATCGTCGTCACCGCCATCGTCTTCATCATCGGCCGCCCGAGATCGCCATTGTCGTTTCGTCACTGTCTCTGCCTCCCCGAGCTCGCCGTCTACCTCGTCCGACCCGCTGTGAGCTTCTAAGCCGTCCCCCTTACTTCCTTGCTCGTTTGCCTCGCCTAGGCCATAGTTCCGCCGGAGCCGTGAGCTGCTCGCCGCCGGCGATGACACAGTCGCGGCCACGGTCACTGCATCCCGTGTCCGAGCACACCAGCGTGCTCAGAACCTCTCCGTGCACCCGTAGCCACCACCAGCTCCTCCTCCTGACCACCCTAGCGATGAACTCAAGCACGTCCGAACCACGGCCGCCACAAACCTCGTCGCCGATGTTGTTTCCGGCGACCCCGCGTCCAACTCCCCTGCTCCTCAATGCGGGCAAGCAAGGGCTACGCCCTGGTGCACTCGTCACGTGCAGCCGACGCCCATAGCGCGTTTCCGGTGTGCCTCCGTTGCGCTAGATGGTCGCCGGCGGACTAAACCCGGCCGTGCTGACGTGGCCAGGTTAATTAGGCGTTAACCACCTCTTAATCAAACCCTAGAGTCACAGACAGCCGGGCCCCACCTCATAATTAACCACAGGGTTATTTCCCTGCTTAAATTAAGCTAATGCTTTGACCCCGCGACCTCAGCGTTGAACTGGGCCCCACTGTCAGGTTTGACTTGGACCAACCCCTTTGACATGCTCACGTCATGCTTACACTTTGCTAATGCAGTTAACCATTTTCTGGATTAAAAATAATCCAGGAAATTACAGAAAATGATATAAACTTCAAAAATTCATAGTAATTCAACTGTAACTCCAAATGAAATAATTTATATATGGAAAATGATCAGAAAAATCCAATCTATCTATCTGTATTGGTTTCATGCATGTTTAAACAAATTAACTTGTTGTTTAGTGCAAAACATGATAAATCACTGTTTAAGATCACAAGTGAGTTTGAACTTTGAATCTTTGGTTCAAAATAGCTCAAACCCATCTGGTTGTAGTTGCATTAGCCCAACACACCCATTTTGACATGTCATGATCATGCATCATATTGTGCATTGCATTGATTGTGTTCCTTCTCTGTTGCCGGTGGTTGTTCCCTCTCGATAGTCGTGTTCCAGCGATGAGATCGATGACACCGATGAAGAACTATACTATCTTCAGAAGTGCCAGGCAAGCAAAACCCCCTTGTTCATTCTGATACAATCACACACTCTCGCTCCCGCTCTCTTTTATTGCATTAGGACAACATCGATTCAACTGTTACATGCTGCGGTAGCTGAACCCCTTTTCCTCTGCATGACCTGTCATTGCCACAGTAAATAGATGAAACCCACTAGCATGAGTAGGAGTTGTTTAAGCCCTGATGTGCCTACTCATTCATGCTTGTTTGTCATGCCTGCTACTGCTTAGAGTTGAGTCAGGTCTGATTCATCAGGAATGAATTGGAATGGTGATGAACATGTCCTACTATGTGTGAGCTAAGTGTGTGAACACAATTTGGTTAAGGTAGCGGTGAGAGGCCATGTAGGAGTACATGGTGGGTTGCCTCATTGAAACCATCCTTAGGAACTAAGTTCTGTGTTTGTGATCCATGAACAACTACTACCACACGTTGGGCCCGAAACCAATGGACCCTCTTGACTTATTAACCGCCTTGATCTCTGTCCAGGAGTTGCAACTAGTTTCTGGTGTTTGTAGGATATGTGTTGGAGGCCTTGCGTAGCGCTGACCCTAGGGGTGGTCTATGATGTGGTAGATACACCGTGGCACGATGTACCCGGTGCCCGTTTGGTGTCTCAGGAACCCTGCACACATCGTTTGGCGCTGTGAGCGAAATCCCAGCCGGATCTCCTTGCGGATGGAACCCGAATAGGCGATAAACCTGGACTAGAGATTTGTATGGTTAGTCAGGTCGTGGCTGACTCCCTCGCCAGGCTTCCGCTTGAAGGTTGTCGAGATACATGATGTGTACATGGTGGTAAGTGGCGAGATCGTGTGTGAAGAAGTACACCCCTGCAGGGTTATAAATGATCTACTCGAATAGCCATGTCCGCGGTAAAGGACTTCTGTGTTGCCTGTACAGTTCATAGACAAGTGAAAGTGGATACTCTAAAATGCGTAAGATAAGCGTGAGTGCTATGAATGGCGTTCTCGTAGGGAGACGGGAGCGGATCCATAGTGGTGTATTGATATGGTGAATATGTGGACTCGTGTGCGCCACCTCAAAAGAGTTACTTGCAATCGTAGTTTAGGTTAGCCACTGAGTCAAAGCTAGCTTGCTGCAGTTAAACTCCACCCCCCCTTTGTTAATACAGATGCATATGTAGTTAGTTCTGATGTAAGTCTTGCTGGGTACATTTGTACTCACGTTTGCCTATTTTATGTTTTGCAGAGAGACTTCAGTCTCACTAGTAGTTCCGCGTGGACTTCGCCGTTTAGCTTGATACCTCAGCTACGATCTTGTACCCTTGGGAGGGTCTTGTAGATAGTCAGGCTTCTCCGCCTTTTTCATTTGTAGTTGTCTGTACTCAGACATGTTTATGCTTCCGCTTGATGCTTGTATGCTCTGTATGTTGGGTCATGAGACCCATGTTTGTAATACTTGGCTCCTCGGAGCCTAACGAATAAATACGCTGAGTCATAGAGTCTTGTTGTGATGCCATGTTGTATTTGCACATATCGAGCATATTGTGTGTATGATTGAAATGCTTGGTATGTGTGGGATCCGACAATCTAGTTGTTTATCCTTGGTAGCCTCTCTTATGGGGAAATGTAGTCTGGTGCCTCCACTGAGCCTTGGTAGCCTGCTATAGCCCGATTTACTGGAAATCTGTTAGCCCAGCACTACTGCTCCGGAACACTTAGATTGGCCGGCATGTGATTCACTTCATGCCTGTGTGTGTCCCTACAGGGAAATGTCACGCGGTGACATCCGGAGTCCTGCTAGCCTGCTACAGCCTGGGTTCCCGGAGTCCTGTTAGCCCAGTTGCTACAGCCCGGATTCACACGCTGCTGACCGACATGCTCGATGTTGATTCATGTATGCATGTCCCTGTAAGTTAGTGCCACTTTGTTTTCACAACTAGTGATGTCAGCCCAGGTTCTTTGTCATATGGATGCTAGCGACACTATCATATACGTGAGTGAACAGGCGCAGACGGTCCTGGGCCAGGTAAGGTGACACCCGTGGGAATACCGTGCGTGAGGCCGCAAAGTGATATGAGGTGTTACATGTTAGATTGGTGTGACTTAGAATCGGGGTCCTGACAATTTATCACCTCCATAACCAAGAAATATTTCCTTAGTCCTCTAAGGGTAACTTTGACCGCTATCTAGTGATCTACTCCTGGATCACTATTGTACCCCTTTGCCAAACTCATGGCAAGGTACACAATAGGTCTGGTATGCAGCATGGCATACTTTATAGAACATATGGCTAAGACATAGGGAATGACTTCCATTCTCTCTCTCTATCTTATGCCGTGGTTGGGTTTTGAGTCTTACTCAACTTCATACCTTACAACTCAGGCAAGAATTCCTTCTTTGACTGATCCATTTTGAACTCCTTCAAAATCTCATCAAGGTATGTACTCATCGAAAGTCTTATCAAGCGTTTTAATCTATCTTTATAGATCTTGATGCCCAATATGTAAGTAGTTTCACCGAGGTCTTTCTTTGAAAACTCCTTTCACACACTCCTTTATGCTTGCCAGAAAATTCTACATCATTTCTGATCATCAATATGTCATTCACATATACCTATTAGAAAAGCTTTTGTGCTCCCACTCACTTTCTTGTAAATAAAGACTTCACCGCAAGTCTTTATAAAACTATATGCTTTGATCAACTCATCAAATAACATATTCCAACTCCGAGATGCTTGCACTAGTCCATAGATGGATCGCTGGAGCTTGCACACTTTGTTAGAACCTTTAGGATTGAGAGAACCTTCTCGTTTCATCATATACAACTCTTCTTTAATAAATCCATTAAGGAATACAGTTTTGACATCCATTTGCCAGATTTCATAAAATGCGGCAATTGCTAACATGATTCAGACAGACTTTAAGCATTGGTACGAGTGAGAAAATCTCATCATAGTCAACACCTTGAACTTGTCGGAAACCTTTTGCGACAATTCGAGCTTTGTATATAGTAACAATACTATCAGCATCTGTCTTCCTCTTGAAGATCCATTTATTCTCAATCGCTCGCCAATCATCAGGCAAGTCAATCAAAGTCCGTACTTTGTTCTCATACATGGATCCCATCTCAGATTTCATGGCCTCAAGCCATTTCACGGAATCTGGGCTCATCGTCACTTCCTGATAGTTCGTAGGTTCGTCATGGTCTAGTAACATGACTTCCAGGACATGATTACCGTACCACTCAGGTGTGGCCCGTACTGTGGTTGACCTACGAGGTTCGGTAGTAACTTGATCTAAAGTTTCATGATCATCATCATTAGCTTCCTCACTAATTGGTGTAGGAATCACTCAAACTGATTTCTGCGATTAACTACTTTCCAATTTGGGAGAAGGTACAATTACCTCGTCAAGTTCGACTTTCCTCCCACTCACTTCTTTCGAGAGAAAATCCTTCTCTAGAAAGGATCCATTCTTAGCAACAAATATCTTACCTTTGGATCTGTGATAGAAGGTGTACCCAATAGTTTCTTTTGGGTATCCTATGAAGACGCACTTCTCCGATTTGGGTTCGAGCTTATCAGTTTGAAACTTTTTCACATAAGCATCGCAACCCCAAAATTTAAGAAACAACAGATTTGGTTTCTTGCCAAACCATGGTTCATACGATGTCCTCTCAACGGATTTAGATGGTGCCCTATTTAACGTGAATGCAGCTGTCTCTAATGCATAACCCCCAAAACAATAGCGGTAAATCGGTAAGAGACTTCATAGATCGCACTATATTTAATAAAGTACGGTTACGACAATCGGACACACCATTATGTTGTGGTGTTCCAGGTGGCGTGAGTTGTCAAACTATTCCACATTGTTTGAAATGAAGGCCAAAACTCGTAACTCAAATATTCGCCTCTGCGATCAGATCGCAGATATTTTATTTTCTTGTTACGATGATTCTCCACTTCACTCGGAAATTCTTTGAACTTTTTAAAATGATTCATACTTGTGTTTCATTAAGTAGATATACCTATATCTGCTCAAAACAACTGCGAAGGTTAGAAAATAGCGATACCCGCCACGAGCTTCAACACTCATCGGACCGCATACATCGGTATGTATTATTTCCAATAAGTCAGTGACTCGCTCCATTGTTTTTGAGAATGGAGTCTTAGTCATCTTGTCCATGAGGCATGGTTCGCAAGCATCAAATGATTCATAATCAAGTGATTCCAAAATTCCATCCGCATGGAGTTTCTTCATGCGCTTTACACCAATATGACCTAAACGACAGTGCCACAAATATGTTGCACTATCATTATCAACTTTGGATCTTTTGGCATCAATATTATGAATATGTGTATAATCGAGATTCAACAAACCATTCACATTGGGTGTATGACCATTGAAGGTTTTATTCATGTAAACAGAACAATAATTATTCTCTGACTTAAATGAATAATTGTATTGCAATAAACATGATCCAATCATATTCATGCTCAACTCAAACACCAAATAACATTTATTTAGGTTCAACACTAATCCCGAAGGTACAGGGAGTATGCGATGATGATCTTGTCAACCTTGGAATCACTTCCAACACACACATCATTGCCTCGCCCTCAACTAGTCTTTGTTTCAAGCGATTGTAGTACTCAGACATTCTGAGCACATGCTCACAGGTTGAGCTATTCTCCTCTATCCTGTAGGCAAAGTACTTGTCAGAGGTCTCATGCCTCTTGACTTGGGCATGAGTCTGAAATACCAATTTCAGCTCTTGGAACATCTTATATGCTCCGTGGCGTTCAAAACGTTTTTGAAGTCCCGGTTCTAAGCCGTAAAGCATGGCGCACTAAACTATCAAGTAGTCATCATACCGAGCTTGCCAAACGTTCATAATGTCTGTGTCTGCTCTTGCAAAAGGTCCATCACCTAACGGTGCATCAAGGACATAATTCTTCTATGTAGCAATGAGGATAATCCTTAGATCACGGATCCAGTCCGCATCATTGCTACTATCATCTTTCTACTTTTTTTTCCTGTAGGAACATATCAAAAAATAAACAGGGAGCTATAACGCGAGCTATTGATCTACAACATAATTCGCAAATACTATGAGGACTAAGTTCATGATAAATTAAAGTTCAATTAATCACATTACTAAAGAACTCCCACTTAGATAGACATCCCTCTAGTCATCTAAATGATCACGTGATCCATATCAACTAAACCATGTCCGATCATCACGTGAGATGGAGTAGTTTTCAATGGTGAATATCACTATGTTGATCATATCTACGATATGATTCACATTTGACCTTTTGGTCTTAGTGTTCCGAGGCCATATCTGCATATGCTAGGCTCGTAAAGTTTAACCCAAGTATTGTGTGAACGTAGAGCTTATCACACCCGATTATCGCGTGGTTTCTCGGAACGACGAACTATAGCAATGGTGCATACTCAGGGAGAACACTTATATCTTGAAATTTAATGAGGGATCATCTTATAATGCTACCGCCGTACTAACCAAAATAAGATGCATAAAGGGTAAACATCACATGCAATCAAAATATGTGACATGATATGGCCATTATCATCTTGTGCCTTTGATCTCCATCTCCAAAGCACCGTCATGATCTCCATCATCACCGGCTTGACACCTTGATCTCCATCGTAGCATCACTGTCGTCTCGCCAACTATTGCTTCTACGACTATCGCTACCGCTTAGTGAGGGAGTCCTGGATTAGGGGGTCTCCGGACAGCCGGACTATATCCTTTGCCCGGACTGTTGGACTATGAAGACACAAGATTGAAGACTTCGTCCCGTGTCCGGATGGGACTCTACTTTGCGTGGAAGGCAACCTAGGCAATACAGATATGTATATCTCCTCCTTTGTAACCGACCTTGTGTAACCCAAGCCCCCTCCGGTGTCTATATAAACCGGAGGGTTCTAGTCCGTAGGACAACATACAATGATACCATAGGCTAGCTTCTAGGGTTTAGCCTCTCTGATCTCATGGTAGATCAACTCTTGTACTACTCATATTATCGAGAATAATCAAGCATGACGTAGGGTTTTACCTCCATCAAAAGGGCCCGAACCTGGGTAAAACATCGTGTCCCCTGCCTCCTGTTACCATCCGCCTTAGACGCACAGTTCGGGACCCCCTACCCGAGATCCGCCGGTTTTGACACCGACATTGGTGCTTTCATTGAGAGTTCCTCTGTGCCGTCACCATAAGGAAGGATGCATCGTCTCGTTGTTAAAAACAACATCACCGCCCGGGGAGCCCTGGCTGTCAGCCAAACTCTCCGGCTAGGCATTTTCATCATGACCGCCCATTCGGCTGCTACCCCGATGATGACTTCTCGGGTCATCGAAAACAGCCTCCACGTCGGCTGGGAATTCGCCAAGCAGATGGATCCAATGGAGCTCTCTTCCCTAAACGAGCTCTTGGATCGCATCGCCGCCTTGGGAGTTGCTACGGACTATGATCGGATTGGGCTTAAACCCGATCAAAGGGAGATTAACTCTTCACCGGTCACCCATCATGTTGCGGTGGTGGAGGAAAAATGCGGCGATTCTTCTTCTATCTTGAGGACTAACTATGTCCGGATTCCTGAGCTCTCCGAGCCGGATACCCGTTTACGGGAGGACATCACCCAAGCCCTGAACCTAGAGTCAGGCAGCAGGCCGGACTTATCGAGCAACATCCCGGAACCCGAAATTCCAAGATTGGAAACACCTCGGCCCCTGGGTCTCAGATTGGGTAGGGGTTCGAACACAATTCCACCCACCCACCCAGACATAAACGATCTTCCTCACATCAGGCAAGAGCCCCATGAAATAGTACATCATTATTGGGCCACATTCCTCCTTGTGATGAACAAGGTTAAGGACTGTCGCGAGGAAGACGCAGTCTCATTTTTCTGCAATAATTGCACGGACAAGGGAATCATTAACGCCTTGAGTCCCCGTGACATATCACGCTTCGCTGACTTGGCGTCCATAGTACGAAAGTATTGTGCGATGGAAAGCACCTGGAAAACCGAAAAGAAATTTTGGGATAATCTGGCTCAGAATATACACCCAGTCCGAAGTAAAAGGGTGCACTATCATAAGACACCCGAGTTAGTTACAAAGAAACAAAAACCCTCTTCAGGGCATGGAACCGTATTGGAGGGATGGCTTAACGGACCCTGCAAAATTTATAGTACAGCGGATACCATACCAACACACAGCCTTAGAGCATGTTGGATACTCCGGCAGGTGGCCAAAAGTGGCGAGGATCTTCTCATCCCAAATACCACAGAGCACCATCCCGTGGATAACAATATGGTACTAACAGTCTTTGAAACCTTCGCATCAAATAATAGGCGCAAGCGAACACTCCGCAACCTCTCCGAAATCTGCCATGTGGCAGCAATAAATCCATGGAGTGACACGGCTATTACCTTCAATGCCAGTGACGAACCTAAATTCCGAACAGCCCGAGCACTAGCTGCACTGGTCCTTAGTCCAATTGTGGACGGCTTTCGACTCACCAAAGTAATCTTGGATGGCGGCAGTGGATTGAACCTCATATATGAGGAAACCTATCAAAAAATGGAAATAGACTGGAACCGCATTGAGCAAAGCAGCACAACCTTCAGAGGAATCATCCCCAGTCGGGAAGCACGCTGTGCTGGGAAAATCACACTAGATGTGGTATTCGGCATGCTGGAGAACTATAGGTCCGAAGAAATTACATTCCAAGTGGCCCCGTTCAGTAGTGGATACCACGCCCTTTTAGGACGGGAAGCATTCACGATCTTCCAAGCCATACCCCATTATGGGTACATGAAGCCCAAAATGCCCGGGCCCAACAGAATCATCACTCTCGCTAGTGATCCGGACATAGCACTCCAAAAAAACAACCGCATTGGGCCTCGAGGCATTATCCGAAGCCCTTTCGGCCAACGAATTAACCGCACTATGCTCCACAGTGGACAAGGATGACGTGATACTTGACAAGAGATCCAAGTCCACATCTTTTAAACCAGCGGATGAAATAGTCAAATTCCAAGTCCACCCAATGGACCCTACAAAAACAGCCTCCATCGGGGCACAGTTAAACCCCGCCGTAGACGCCGCACTACGAGAGTTCCTGCGTGAGAATTGGGATATATTCGCCTGGCACCCCTCAGACATGCCAGGAATCCCACGCAGGCTGGCCGAGCATAGCCTCAATATTCTAAAGGGATTCAAGCCGGTCAAGCAGGCTCTTCGGTGTTTCTCTGAACCTAAGAGACAAGCTATGGGAGAGGAACTAGCCAAGCTATTGGCGGCCGAATTCATTAGAGAAATAAAACACCCGGACTGGCTAGAAAACCTGGTGATGGTACCAAAGAAGGACAAATCCTGGCGCCTATGTGTCGATTTCAAGGACCTCAACAAGGCTTGCCCAAAGGATCCCTTCCCCCTCCCCCGAATTGATCAAATTATCGATGCTACCGCAGGACACGAGTCATTGTGTTTCATCGACGCATACTCCGGCTACCACCAAATTAAGATGGCGGAGTCCGACCAAGCCGCAACGGCATTTTTCACACCATATGGCCCCTTTTGTTTCAACACAATGCCTTTTGGGCTAAAAAACGCCGGCGCAACATATCAGCGCATGATCCAGACATGTCTGGAGAAACAGATCGGCAAAACAGTAGAGGCATACGTAGATGATGTGGTCGTTAACACCAAACACGTTGACTCTCTAATAGACGACTTGAGGCTCACATTCGACAACCTCCGAACATACGACATCAAGCTCAATCCGGAAAAATGCGTTGTTGGTGTACCAGCCGGAAAGCTCCTGGGCTTCATTGTCTCCAGTAGAGGAATTGAAGCTAATCCGGCCAAAATCCGAGCTCTGTAATAGTTGGCTATCCCAACGGACCTCAAACAAATCCAGAAACTAACTGGATCTGTGGCGGCTCTAAGCCGCTTTATCTCCCGTTTAGGAGAAAAGGCATTACCCCTTTATCGCCTCCTTCGGCGCACCGAACACTTCGAGTGGACGGACGCTGCCACAGCCAGATTGGAAGAAATAAAAGCCATACTGGCAACCAACCCAATCCTGGCCGCGCCAAACACCAGCGAACCAATGTTGTTGTACATTGCGGCAACTCATCAAGTTGTAAGCGCAGTGCTCGTCGTCGAACGAGAAGCTGACGGACATAAATTCCCTCTTCAAAAGCCAGTATACTATGTATCCACTGTCCTCACTCCATGCAAATCACGGTACCCACATTATCAAAAGATTTCCTATGCGGTATTCATGGCATCCCGGAAGCTGCGACACTACTTTGAAGAGTGTTCGATTACAGTAGCCTCGTAAGTGCCACTTAACGATATTATAAACAACCGCGACGCTACGGGCCGGATTGCCAAACGGGCCATTGAGCTCCTCCCGTTCGACATAACATACAAACCTCGGCGAGCCATTAAATTGCAAGTATTGGCTGACTTTGTCGCCGAATGGACGGAAGCCGAACTCCCTAAAGAGTATGGCGCATACTCCAATTGGATCATGCACTTCGACGGCTCTAAAATGTTGGCTGGTCTGGGGGCTGGCGTCATCCTGACGTCCCCAACCGGAGATACAGTTCAATACGTACTACAGATACTGTATACAGACTCCAACAACACAGTCAAATATGAAGCCCTGTTACATGGTCTTCGGATGGCAGTTTCCATGGGCATTCAACGCCTGGAGGTGTGTGGGGATTCGAACCTCGCAATATCCCAAATAAATGGAGACTTCTATGCCAAGGATCCGAAGATGGCGGCCTATCGAAACGCCGTCCTAAAGATGTCAGCTCGGTTCGAGGGGCTCGAATTTCACCATGTGGCTCGAGAAAACAATCAGGCGGTGGATATCCTCGCCCGCATCGGCGCAAAACGCGATGCGGTCCCCCCAACATCTTTTTGGAGAGGTTGTTTAGGCCATCCATAGTATGGGAAGGGGACATCGGTAACAATAGTCCGGACCCGGCCAAAATGCCCGATACCGAACACTCTGACATAACCGGAGGCTCCGCCACCGAAATAACACCTTCAGCCCACGTAATAATGGCCATCATTGCCCCGTGGACAGAACCATTCCTGGCCTACCTAACTAGGCAGGAACTCCCCGAGGACCAAAATGAGGCACGCTGCATAGTGCGGCGATCTAAAGCCTACAGGGTCCACGAGGGAGAGTTGTATAAAAAAAGCACTACCAGAGTCCTTCAATGGTGCATCTTCGAAGAGGAAGGGCGGAAGCTTTTGGCAGAAATTCACGCCGGACTCGGCGGCCACCACGCCGCGGCCTGGGCCCTCGTAAGCAAGGCCTTTCGTACAGGGTTTTATTGGTCGATGGCACGGGCAGACGTACATGACTTGGTCCAACGCTGCGCCGGTTGCCAGCCTTTTGCAAACCAAAGCCACATGCCACCCACCGCCCTCCAAATAATCCCCATCACCTGGCCCTTCGCGGTCTGGGGGCTTGACATGGTCGGACCCCTTAAGGGGGGAACCCATAAGAAAAAAATACTTACTGGTCATGGTGGATAAATTCACCAAATGTATAGAAGCCAAACCTGTTAAAACAGCTAAATCCGGACCGGTGATAGACTTCATATCCGGGGTTGTACACCGTTATGGCGTCTCCCACAGCATCACCACTGACAACGGCACGAACTTCACGGTCGACGAGGTAAAACTCTGGTGCAACAACATGGGCATCAAGCTTGATTATGCTTCCGTCTATCACCCACAAACCAACGACCAAGTTGAGTGAGCAAATGGTCTTATCATGAGCGGCATTAAAGCCAGATTAGTGCGGTCCTTAACGGAGTCTAACACGCACTGGGTAGAGGAGCTCGACTCCGTACTCTAGGGGCTGCGGACCACGCTGAATCGTAGTACCGGATATACACCCTTCTTTATGGTGTACGGTGCAGAGGCAGTTCTGCCCTACGACATAATTCATGACTCACCTCGAGTGCGCATGTACGAAGAAAGAGAAGCCGAGCTCGATCGGCAGGACAGTCTGGACACCCTGGAGGAGGAGCGCGATGTGGCAAAAGCCCGTTCCGCATTCTATCAGCAACAGGCTCGCAGATACCAAAGCAGAGAAGTACGGGCCAAAACTTATAACGTTGGTGAGTTAGTTCTATGCCTGCCGGAGAAGGAAAAGACCAAGCTCGAGCCCAAATGGGAAGGTCCCTTCATTATTGACCAAGTTCTGACCAGTGGAGCGTACCGTCTGCGGGATGCATCGAATAATCGACTTGAGCCGAACCCATGGAACGCAGCCAGGCTCCGAAGATTCTACGCCTAGCGCCGGACTCTATGTTCGTCTCCTTCCTCTGTCCATTTTTTGAATATATATTATCTGTCTTTTTTCTCTTTCTTTCTTTTATTCTTTCTCAAGGCCTTCAAGGGCCAACTTGTGCCTCGCTTACACACTATGGATGCGCTAACCGTGCTCATTTTACCTGGTGGCTTCTTACACAGAAGCTTAATTATCTATCTGGGCTTCATGCCCAGCACATGTGTTATTCTTACGCATGTACCTTTTCTTCGCCATTATATGCATCAATATGACTTAAGATTTGGCCAAGCTGGGTTGCATGGCTCTTGTATTTATGCCCTACGTTCCCGTTAATTCGGCTAGGGCATAAGGGGAGCACCTCTGCGATTGTTATTGCCGGGTCAGCCGGATGTGTACCTCAGACTGGGTGAAGCCGAAAGCTAGCATTCTTAAGAGAATATTCGGTCGGTGAACAAAAGATGATTTTTATTTATTTTCCATATGTGCCCCCAGATGTTTTTTCCTGCGTTTCCTCTCGCAGTCCGGACATGCACTTTAGGGCATGCGTACCCAGGGAAAGGAACCCTTAACGGAACTATTCTCCCTGGAAGATGTTTCTTACTACCCATGTAATATAACATAACTAGTTGGGAACTTGTCTGTTCAAGCATTAATGACCCCTATGCCTGGTCTCCACGCACACCCCGATTCTTATATAACTGAGTGGGTATTCGGATACACTCCAGACTATCGGGTCCCGAGGTTGAAGCGAAAAGGTTCGCCATGACAAATGATCTACAATCCGGCTAGAAGGCATTATACATGTCACTTTAATTACATAGTCATGTAGACTGACTAAATTCCTCTTCTATACCATCCAACAGACGGTCTAGCCTACAATCCTGTTGGGAATACTTTGTGGATAATTCTACTTGCCCATAGACTAAGCTAACAGGGATCTCTTTCCCGTCGGGCCCCACAGGTCAGACCTCGGCCATGTGATTTGGGTCAGCCTTGGTGTACCGCGTCTTCACCATGGCCCAGGCTTCCCTGGCACCTTGACGGCAGGCAGATATCTTCCATAATCGGAAGCGCCGCCGTGCTCCCTTGAGCTTCTCCACAAGCTCTCCAGCGCCTTCTGGCAGGGAGACGGATGGCCACAAGGCGTGGGCAATACCTTGCATCACCTGCCGAACTTGTTCATGCAGTTGTGAGAGCTCGGATAGAAGATCACCCGCAGACCCGGGCATCTTCTCCGCGGGACGACCCGTCAGCATATGTTAGCCGGCTTCTCCGCCGTCCCCTTTATTAAGGGTTCGTTCAAGCACTTGCTAAATATGCCGCGTCGAAGCCGCTTATTCTCCTTCTCGAAGTCCGCAAGCTGGGCTCGAACATCTTTTAGTTCCACGCTCAGCTTGGTATTGGCGTCTTGGAGATTGTTTTTCTCCCGCCTGACCTCAGTCAGCACGCGTTGGCCAGCCTTTAGCTATCGTACGGCATGCCGCTCCTCTGGATTCTCTCCGGATTCATCTGCAACATCTATTATTAGATCTGCAGCCATGCCGCATGCTATATGGTACCTATCATTCTTTGAAAGAAATGTTACCAGCTGGGGACTTTTTAGGTTCCTTCAATGCGGCAACAGCGGCCTGAAGTTGGGTCTTGCATTCCTCCAGCTCCTGTGACAGTCGACTATTCTTCTCTGTAACAACCTGCACAATAAGATGATCCTTAAATCAGTTCTGCTAACTGTTTCAAGTCTCAGGGGCTACTGATACATATAATCGTCAGATTTGCTTACCCGTACATCCTTTACATACTGGTCCGTCGCTCTGGCTAGACCATTCTGAGCAGCACGGAGGTACGCCTCTCCAGAATTGAAGGCATCAAATGCCTCTGGTAAGAAGCAAGCGTCGCGGAGTACGGCCCGACAACGCCTATGATTCATGGCGCTCTCCACTTCTGAATTTGTAGCGGATGGCCTATCCGCATCCTCTGTAGGGGGAGTAGCTGGCGTCCGCCCCATGTCGGCGTCCGCCTCTATGTCCGGTCTTGGAGCCCGACTGGTGGAAGCGTGATCGGCAGCCTCACCGGACATATTCCGGCGAGCGTTTTTTCTGTTAAAGAAACATGGATGTCATTACATTTCAAGAAAGACGACAACCACGGAGCGGGGTTTTTGTCATACCTCTGCGCCGGCGTTTCCGTCCTGACCGCCTTCCTTTTTGGCCTGCCCGGCCTCGGTGCCTCTTGTTGGCAAGTTGTTGCGGGTTCGGCATGGCGTCCTGAATGCCTTCCCTGTAAAACACCATATGTATATGGTAGGTGAAGTGTCTAAAAGGGGATCCTAGTTTTTGGAGTTGGGATTTTTGTTTTTTCTTACGTGCGACGCAGGAAGCAGTCCGGGATAGTCAGCCGTAATGGCCACCATGGCGTCATCACAACTTAATTGATAGAACTGCCGGTCTATCAGCTCCACGAATATGTCCGGATCTTCTTCGAGTCCGGGACCGAGGGCCCGGTCAGGGTCCTCTGGTTGTGGAGATGGGCTGCTGACCTCCCTTATGGCTTTTCGCAGTTCCTGCCGCAAAATGGCAAGGTGAGTACCTACGACAAAGAATGCAGGAAGAATGGGAGTAAGGAGATATAACTCACCCAGCTTGGAGGGTTGTACATGGAGAATCCATCCCGTGGCTTGATGCGGATGAACTCCTCTTCCTCCCCCTTGAACAATTTGGACAATTTTTTTGCTAAAGCGACAGCGTTGTCCGGACCCTTACGCCCGCAACCGGTGGCATCATCTTCCCCGTTAAAACACCACAGGGGGTGCCCTCGATATTGAAGTGGTTGCACTCCCCGCATTATGCATATTGACATAACCTCGATTACTGTCAATCCTGATTGAGCCAGCGCTTTAATCCGGTTCATCAAGTAAAGGACTTCTCCGTTGTCTTCCTCCTGGGGGCTCCGTGGGCGCCAACTTCGGCATTTCTTCAGAGGAGCATTGCTGAACTCAGGAAGACCCCGCCGAACAGGGTCCGGAAGGGGGACGTCCTCCATATAAAACCATTCCGAAGGCCAGTCTTCGGACGTCTTCTTCGGAGTGCTGGATAGGTATCCGGTTTCGGCGATGCGCCATATTTTGGCTCCGCCCACTTGATAAAGTGACCCCTTCTGTGTGCGAGGGACGAGGCAAAATAACCTTTTCCACAGCTCAAAATGAGCCTCGCAGCCCAGGAATAACTCGTAGAGGGCAACATAGCCAGCGATGTGTAAAATGGAAGAAGGGGTGAAATTATGCAGTTGGAGGCCGTAAAACTCCAGGAGCCCGCGGAGGAACGGATGAATTGGAAATCTGAGTCCCCTTAATAAGTAAGGAACAAGGCATACCCGCTCCCCCGTCAAGGGGCTGGGGAAGCTCTCCGCTTGCTCCCCGCCATTGTAGGTGGCGAGCCCGGCTCGGACGGGAACCATATACGCTGGAGGGAGAAATCCCTTGGTCTGCAGCTCGACTAATCGACTGTGTGGGACGAAACACCTCTCCCAATCACCAGGCTTAGGGCTACGGGGGCGGGAGGAGGAGCTGCGGAGGTCGTCCATGCTGGAGTGGATCTTTCCAAAGCGCTCCGATGAATTCTCGCTGTGGGAGGATGGTATGGATTGGATCTAAGAATCCTCATCCCTTTAATAGACAATTTATTTATCTGGCTAGGGGAGTGATTGTAAAAATGCCCTGGCTCCTCGTATTCACTCAACGCGTGGAAGATAGCCCTTATTGGGCGCGGAAGCCAAGAAGCCCAACATTTATGGTACCGGACACTACTTGACAAATGTTCGAAATTTGGAGAGGAACCCGCCTTGCAAGGCCGAAGACAACACAGCGCGCCGGACTCATCGTCATTGAAGCCTGGTTCAGGGGCTACTGAGGGAGTCCTGGATTAGGGGGTCTCCGGACAGCCGGACTATATCCTTTGGCCGGACTGTTGGACTATGAAGACACAAGATTGAAGACTTCGTCCCGTGTCCGGATGGGACTCTACTTGGCATGGAAGGCAAGCTAGGCAATACGGATATGTATATCTCCTCCTTTGTAACCGACCTTGTGTAACCCTAGCCCCCTGCGGTGTCTATATAAACCGGAGGGTTTTAGTCCGTAGGACAACAGACAATGATACCATAGGCTAGATTCTAGGGTTTAGCCTCTCTGATCTGGTGGTAGATCAACTCTTGTACTACTCATATTATCAAGAATAATCAAGCAGGACGTAGGGTTTTACCTCCATCAAGAGGGCCCGAACCTGGGTAAAACATCATGTCCCCTGCCTCCTGTTACCATCCGCCTTAGACGCACAGTTCGGGACCCCCTACCCGAGGTCCACCGGTTTTGACACCGACAGTTATTGATAAAGTAAAGCAATTACATGGAGATTGCATTTCATACAATAAAGCGACAACCATAAGGCTCCTGCCAGTTGGTGATAACTTTTACAAAACATGATCATCTCATACAACAATTCATATCTCATCACGTCTTGACCATATCACATCACAACATGCCCTGCAAAAGCAAGTTAGACGTCCTCTACTTTGTTGTTGCAAGTTTTACTTTGCTGCTACGAGATTCCAGCAAGAACCGTTCTTACCTACGCATCAAAACCACAACGATTTTTCGTCAAGTGTGTTGTTTTAACCTTCAACAAGGACCGGCCGTAGTCAAACTCGATTCAACTAAAGTTGGAGAAATACACGCCCGCTAGCCACCTATGTGCGAAGCACGTCGATAGAACCAGTCTCATGAACGCGGTCATGTAATGTCAGTCCGGGCCACTTCATCCAGCAATACTGCTGAATCAAAGTAAGACATTGGTGGTAAGCACTATGAATATTATCACCCACAACTCTTTGTGTTCTACTCGTGCATATCATCTACGCATAGACCTGGCTCGGATGCCACTATTGGGGAATGTAGCATGCAATTTCAAAAAAATTCCTACGATCATGCAAGATCTATCTAGGAGATGCATGGCAACGAGACGGGGAGAGTGTGTCCACGTACCCTCGTAGACCGAAAGCGGAAGCGTTAGGTTAATGTGGTTGATGTAGTCGAACGTCTTCGCAATCCAACCGATCAAGTACCTATCGTACGGCACCTCCGAGTTCAACACACGTTCATCTCGATGACGTCCCTCAAACTCTTGATTTAGCAGAGGGTCCGGGGAGAGTTCTGTCAGCACGACGGCATGGTGATGGTGATGGTGATGTGATCCGCGCAAGGCTTTGCCTAAGCACTACGGTGCTATGACCGAAGGAGTAAATTATGGAGGGGGGCACCACACATGGCTAAGAGAAAAATTGATGTGCTTTGGGGTGCCCCTTGACCCCGTATATAAAGGAGGAGGGGAGGAGGCCGACCACAAGGGGCGCGCCAAGGAGAGGGGAGTCCTACTAGGACTCTAGTCCTAGTAGGATTCACCCCCCTTTTGTTCCTTCTACCAGAGGGGGGAAAGGGGAAGGAGAGGGAGTAGGAGAAGGAAAGGGGTGGTGTTGGAACATGCGGTACGGTATGCTAGCGCCAGATAAAATTTTCTACCGTGCACCCAAGATCATGCTGCTGGAAATAGATCATGGGATCGGGTTTACCACTAGACGCGCAATCACCGCAGTGGAAGTAGAGTTGGTGATGTGTGTAGCCGATCTCCCGGTCCGTCTCCTCCTAGCGTCGCCGATTTCCTTCGAACAACAAAGACCCGTGAACGGTGATCTCATGAGAATAGTGCCTCGCAGTTCCCTCGAACGGTTCGTCCAAGCACCGCAGATGCGATGCCTCCAAGGTATCCACACGTGCGGGGTGCAGCGACGGGCGGCGGACTGCTAGGTCTAGGTGCACGTCATGGACGTAGGGAGTGGCGGTGGCTAACCAGGGTTCAAAAGATTAACCCTAAGTGGTGCACCCACTCCCCTTTATATAGACCTCTGAGGTGGGCTCGACACTTGAGCCCACTAGGAGTCCACATCCATTTTCCACTCGGATCCAATCTGAATGGGTTGCATCCCCTTAAGTGTGCGACCCTATAGGTTCACGTACGCATGGACACGACCAAGTCGATAGTTGGTAGCGGCTCCTAGCAGAACATGGCAACTCCCATGTGTGCGTAAAGTCATTTGACGAACCTCGACAATGTGTTATATGCAACATTCCTTTTTCCTCACGATATTTGTTGTCGAGCTCAAGGCGAGTACTTGTCACCGTTGTGATAGCTCGACATCTCTTCTCAAAACCGTGATACAGATTCCCGAACTGGGTTAACACTTAACCCAAGTTGCATGGCCATGCTTTCCGAATCTGGTCACTCGAGAGGGCCCAGAAAATATCTCTCCAAATAGGAGGGGCAAATCCCATCTTGGTCAACCATGTCTCGCGGCATATCTCATGACTCACCCGAAAGCTACCTTTATAACTACCCAGTTACGGAGTAGCGTTTGATAGACCCTAAGTGCATCGATCCTCATCCCGAGAATATGTGAGAACCTCTGCTCTAGGACATGGCATAGACATTTTACTTGAGTCTAACAGATGACAATCTCTCGCTGCGTCTCAAAGTCAGTCTATTCGAGTCGGTGGTCTCCATCCCTGAGTCCATATTATCGGTTTAGCATCTCCATGCACATGACTTGTGAAACATTGTCATCAACCGAATCGTATACTAGTCAAGGATATGTGTCCACATAACCTTATAAACTAGGGACCATTAGAAGAATCATCATACAATACATAGTTCCACAAACAAGTCACATACTTATTGATACATATCATTGATGATGTTCAAGGACAACACAAAGGACTCATGAATACATATGGAAATATCATCATCACATGATTGCCTCTAGGGCATATCTCCAACAGTCTCCCATTTGCACTAGAGTCAATTATTTAGACAATGTATGCCCATGGAGCTCATGTGCGCCTCATGCTTCGGCTATGGGAGAGGTTCCGTCAATGGATCAGCAACATTTGCATCCGTGTGTACCTTGCATATGTTTACACCACCTCTTTCGACAATGTCGCGAATAAGGTTAAAACGCCTAAGTATGTGCTGGGCTTGATGATCGTACCGTGGTTCCTTGACTTGCGCGATGGCACCACTATTATCACAATAGAGGTCCAATGGCTTGGACGCGCTCTCAACCACACCTAGATCAGAAATAAAACTCTTCACCCAAACACCTTCTTTTGCAGCTTTAGAAGCCACAATGTACTCGGCCTCTGTTGTAGAATCAGCTACTGTATCTTGCTTGGAGCTCCTCCAGCTCACTGCTCCTCCATTCAGAATGAACACGAACCCAGATTGCGATCGAATATCATCCCTATCAGTTTGGAAACTTGCATCCGTGTAACTCTTTACAACAAGCTCATCCTCACCTCCATAAACCAGGAACATATCCTTAGTCCTTCTCAAATACTTAAGGATATTCTTAACCACTGTCCAGTGACTCTCACCTGGATCAGCCTGGTATCTGCCCACCACGCTAAGAGCAAAGCTAACATCGGGACGAGAACATACCATAGCATACATGATGGACCCAACAGCCGAAGCATACGGAATCCCATCCATGCGTCTCCGCTCAGCAAGAGTCGAAGGACTTTGAATCTTGGTAAGACTAATGCCATGTGACATTGGCAAGAAACCCTTCTTGGCATCTTGCATGTTGACCCACTTCAACACCTTGTCAATATACACACTCTGGCTTAATCCAATAAGCCTTCTCGATCTATCTCTATAGATTGTGGTTCCCAAAATGTAAGCTGCTTCTCCCAAGTCCTTCATAGAAAAACTATTTTTCAATGAGTCCTTGACAGATTTAAGCATTTGAACATCATTACCAATCAATAATATGTCATCCACATATAATATCAGAAATGCGACTGACCTCCCACTGACCTTTTTGAATACACAATGACCACATTCGTTCTTGATGAAGCCAAACTCTTTGACTGCTTCATTAAAACGAATGTTCCAATTCCGTGATGCTTGCCTTAATCCATAAATGGATCTTTGAAGCTTGCATACCATGCTAGACTTCTTTGGATCGACAAAACCCTCGGGTTGTGTCATATACACATACTCGGTTAAATTTCCATTAATGAAAGCCGCTTTGACATCCATCTGCCATATCTCATAGTCGAAATTTGCTGCTATAGCAAGAATGACCCGAATTGATTTAGGCATCGCTACCGGTGAGTAAGTCTCATTGTAGTCAACTCCTTGAACTTGTCGATAACCTTTAGTGACAAGTCGAGCCTTATGGACTGTGACATTTCCATCCATATCAGTTTTCTTCTTTAAGATCCACTTGCACTCAATGGCCGGAACGCCATCTGGCAGATCAACCAAGTTCCAAACTTTATTGTCATCCATGGACTTTAATTCGGATCTCATGGCCTCAAGCCATAACTCGGAATCAGGGCTCTCCATTGCTTCCGCATACGTAGTCGGCTCGTTATTCTCCAAGAACAACACATTGCAGTCATGAAAATTGCGTAACCTTTCCGACCTCCATGGAATCGGCGTCGACTCCACCGCGGGTTCCCTGACTAATTCCGTTGTGACAGAATCACCTACTGGAACGTCCCCATGTGGTTCTCAAATTTCTTTGAGTCGTACCGTGCTCCCACTAGCCTTCCAATTGAGAAAATCTTTCTCAAGGAAAACTCCATGTCGAGCGACAAACACTTTGCCCTCTTCACAGTTGTAGAAGTAATATCCCAAGGTTTCCCTTGGATATCCCATGAATATGCACTTGTCATATTTGGGTGTGAGCTTGTCCGACTGGAGTCGCTTGACATATGCTTTACATCCCCAAATTTTTAGAAACGATAACCTGTGACTCTTCGCAGTCCATATCTCATATGGTGTCTTATCTACAGACTTAGATGGTACCCTGTTTAGTGTGAAAGCTGCAGTTTCTAGAGCGCATCCCCAAAATGATAAGGGTAAATCTGACTGACTCATCATTGATCGGACCATGTCCAACAGGGTCCGGTTTTCTCTGTTCTTACACACCATTTCTCTATGGCGTACCCGGGGGAGTCAGTTGTGGAACTATTCCACGACTCTTAATATGATCATCAACCTCCTGGCGCATATACTCACCGCCACGATCAGATCGTAGAAGTTTGATTTTCTTGCCGAGTTGATTTTCCACTTCATTCTGAAACTCCTTGAACTTTTCAAAAGTTTCTGACTTGTGCCCCATCAAGTAGACATATCCATATCTACTCAAGTCGTCGGTAAAAGTGAAGAAGTATTGGAAACCACATCTGGCCGTCATGCTCATTGGTCAACATACATCACTATGTATAAGTTCCAATAGCTCGGACGCCCTCTCGCAACTCTTTGCAGAAGGAGTCTTAGTCATCTTACCAAGTAGGCAAGATTCACATGTCTTGAATGATTCAAAGTCAAACAAAGTTAGAATTCCATCATCATGGAGCTTATTCATGCGCTTTTGACTAATGTGTCATAGTCAACAATGTCATATGTAAGTCAGATTTATCTCATTAGGCTTATGCCTCTTGACATTGATGTTATAGACTGATGCACCTTCAGGATCTAGGATAAATAACCCATTCACAACGGGTGGAAAGCCATGAAACATCTTATTCAAGTAAATAGAACAACCATTGTCCTTAATAGTGAATTCATAACCTTGTCTCATCAAACATGAGGCAGAAATAATGTTTCGACTGAAAGCGGGGACATAATAACAATTATCAAGTTCCATTACAAATCCTTAAGGTAAATTAAGTTGCATAGGGCCGACGGCCAATGGAGCAACTCTTGCTTTATTCCCGACGCAAATGTCAACTTCTCCTCTTACAACATTCCTAGTTCTGCTTAGCCCCTGCATCGAGTTGCATATGTGAACAACCGATCCGGTATCATATACCCAAGAGCTACTAGAAACATCAGCAAGATAAATGTCTATAACATATACAACAAGTGTAACGGAAGAAGAAGTCATACTTCCGGTCTTCTTGCCCTTCTCAGCAAGCCACTTGCTGCAGTTCCTTTTCCAGTGTCCGGGTTCCTTGCAATGAAAGAAAATACTCCCTGAAGACGTCCCTGACTTAGGCGCAACAACTGCAGTTGGAGTTGCCTCCTTCTCTTTTCCCTTTGCCTTAGCCTTTTTCTTGGACCAGCTCTTCTTGAACTTAGCCGAGTTCTGCACCATCAACACTTGACGATGCATACCTTTCTTGATATCCTGCTCTGCCACTTTGAGCATCCCATGCAATTCAGTGAGCTTCTTTTCCATCACATGCATATGGTAGTTCGAGATGAACGGCCCATAGTTATCCGGAAGAGAACCCAAAATTGTATCTATGGACAACTCATCCCCAAGTGGGAAGCCCAACTGATCAGAGCTTGCATGTACCCGATCATATTGATCACATGCGGGCTCAATGGATCACCCTCTTTCAGCTTACAATCCATCAAGGATCGCCAGACGTTGAACCTTTCGGTCCTAGCCTGCATTTGAAACATGCTCTTAAGGTTCTCGATCATATCGAAAGACTCAATATTTTTGAACTGTTGCTGCAGATCGGGCTCCATAGAAGCCAACATGAGACAACTGATCTCGTTTGATTCATGAACGAGTTTCTGGTAGGCATTTCTGGTTGTGGCATTAGAATTATCGGCAGGTTCCTCGGGAAGCGGATTCTCTAGAACTTTTTCCTTTTTCTCATGGCTAAGAACAATTCTTAGGTTTCTATACTAGGTGGTAAAGTTTGTTCCATTCAATTTATCTTTTTCCAGGATTGATTTCAACACAAAAGGGGTAACTTGAGAAGGTGGTGCCATTTATCTACAACAGAAATATGCAAAACACTAAGACACGTATTCATGAAGAGTAATTCATATTAAGCATTTTAATAAGATCATTACTCCCACTAAAATGAACATCGCTCAGTTGATACTTAGTGATTAAAGATCCAAGATCAACATGTCAGCGAGTGAGCTTTTGCATCACCGCTAGAGGATAAGATCACTCGGTAAGCAACTCTTGCTAATCGTATCTCCATACGATTCTTGTTGTTGGGTACATATCATGCCACGCCAACTCCTATGCCTCGTGGCCCAAAACTGTTTTGATAGCCACAAAGGTCAACCAATGCTTCGCTTGTAAGTGTGTGACACAAACCCATCACTTCAAGGAGATCTAGTGGCACCCTAATTTTATAGGCCCGCCACTAAATATACTTGACATGTGAAGGTGCAACAATTAGGGAGGCATTTATACTTGACATTCTTTGAGGGATCACCCTACTTAAAACATCTACCATGCAAAAGAAGGGTGCATAAAAGGGATAAACTTTCACAGGCAGTTTATATATGTGCGATATGGTATAGCCCCTTTTCACAGCACATGGTGATCTCCATCTCCACGTGCGCGGTCTACCCATGGTGATCTCCATCTCCATGCATGGTTGTCCTCGTGGTGATTTCCATCTCCACGCCATGGTGTCAACCGCCAAGTGTTACATAAGATACTAATCTATTACAAACTAATAACTACTGAAAGTAAATTACATTACATGGCTTCTCATGTTGACACGCAGGTCATTAATACAATAATGGGATAACCATATGGCTCCTGCTGGTTGCCGCACTCATGACTCACAGGTCATGAAACAATAATGTACAAGCAACATTCATGGGCTATACCAAATCATAGACATTCCCTGCAAAAATGAGTCAGACGTTCTACGGCCGAAGATAAAACCTCCGGAAAGTCTATTTTCCAAGCGGATTTTGGCCTAGCCAGAAGCGCCGAAATCTCATTCCAAAATTTCACAGCTGATCCAACTTTTTTGTTAGCTTCAGTTTGACAGGTCATGGAGCAAATCGGAGTTCATATGCAAAAGTTATAGCCATTTCACTAAGATCGCTCCAACAGATTTCAGCACTGCGGAAATCATATTTCCACGGTGTTGATCTATGTTCCGATTCGATCAGTCTCATTGATCTCCGCATGCCGCATCTGGATTTACATTCACTGTCTACCTCGATGGCGGAAAACCGAATGGTAGGGGTAACTCGTGTCACGACCTCTGCGTCACGATCACGGAAACAAGATCATGAAACCAACCTTCAACACTGACGTGCGCGGCCATTCTCATCGACCCGCACCTAAACAAATCTACATATTTCATATGGATATCATCGAATCTATCACGACACAACAGAGGCTCTGATACCACTGTTGGAACACGCGATACACTATGCTAGCGCCAAATAAAATTTTCTACAACGCACCCAAGATCATGCTGCTGTAAGTATATCACGAGATCGGGTTTACCACTAGACACGCAGTCACTTCGGCGGAAGTAGAGTTGGTGATGTGTGTAGCCGATCTCCCGGGCCATCTCGTCCTAGCGTCACTGATTTCCCGCGAACTACGAAGACCTGTGAACGATGATCCCCCGCGAATAGCGCCTCACGGTTCCCTCGAATGGTTCATCCAAGCACCACAAATGCGATGCGTCCAAGGTATCCACATGTGCGGGGTGCAGCGAAGGGCGGCGGACTGCTAGCTCTGGTCGCACGTCATGGACGTAGGGAGTGGCGGTGGCTAACCAGGGTTCAAAAGATTAACCTTAAGTGGTGCACCCACTCCCCTTTATATAGACCTCCGAGGTGGGCTCAACACTTGAGCCCACTAGGAGTCCACATCCATTTTCCACTCGGATCCTACCCGAATGGGCTGTAGCCGCTTAAGTGTGCGACCCTATAGGTTCATGTATGCATGGACATGACCAAGTCGATAGTTGGTAGCAGCTCCTAGCAGAATGTGCCAACTCCCATGTGTGCGTAAAGTTGTTTGACGAACCTCGATAATGTGTCATATGCAACATTCCTTTTGCCTCACAATATTTGTTGTCGAGCTCAAGGCGAGTACCTGTCACCCTTGTGATAGCTCGACCTCTCTTCTCGAAACCGTGATACAGATTCCTGAACCGGGTTAACAATTAACCCAAGTCGCGTGGCCATGCTTCTAGAATCTGATCACTCGAGAGGGCCCAGAGAATATCTCTCCAAATAGGAGGGGCAAATCCCATATTGGTCAACCATGTATCGCGGCATGTCTCACGACTCACCCGAAAGCTACCTTTATAACTACCCAGTTACGGCGTAGCGTTTGATAGAACCTAAGTTAGTCGATCCTCATCCCGATAATATGTGAGGACCTCAGGTCTAGGACATGGCATATACATTGTAATTGAGACTAATAGATGACAATCTCTCGCTGCATCTCAAAGTGGGTCTGTCCCACTCGGTGATCTCCATCCCCGAGTCCATACTATCGGTTTAGCATCTCCATGCACATGACTTGTGAAACACTATCATCAACCGAATCGTATACTAGTCAAGGATATGTCTCCACATAACCTTATAAACTAGGGACCATTTGAACAATCATCATACAATACATAGTTCCACAAACAAGTCACATACTTATTGATACATATCATTGATGATGTTCAAGGACAATACAAAGGACTCATGGATACATATGGAAATATCATCATCACATGATTGCCTCTAGGGCATATCTCCAACAGGTGGTGCCCCTTCCCTAGTACAAATCGGCCTCCTCCCTTGTGGGGGACAGACCAGCCCCTTGTGGGCTGGTTAGCCTCCCTCCTATGTCCCATATCTTTCCCCAGGGGGTTCCGGTAACCCCTCCGGTACTCCGGTATGTACTCGATACACTCTGAAACCCTTTCGGTGTCTAAATACTACCTTCCAATGTATCAATATTTACCTCTCGACCATTTCAAGACTCCTCGCCATGTCCGTGATCTCATCCGGGACTCCGAACAAACTTTGGTCACCAAAACACATAACTCATAAATATAAATCGTCATCGAACGTTAAGCGTGCAGACCCTACAGGTTCGAGAACTATGTAGACATGACCGAAACACCTCTCTAGTCAATAACCAATAGCGGAACCTGGATGCTCATATTGGTTCCCACATATTCTATGAAGATCTTTATCGGTCAAACCATTATGACAACATACGTTATTCCCTGATGAGGACATCAATACCATTGTTACACCCACAGCCCCTGCTACTATACATACTGGACCGATTACTAGAGCTCGCGCACGCCAATTGAATTATCAGGTACTTTCGTTTCTTGGTAACGATTCTAATGTTCATGAGAATATGATGCTGCCTAAATTGGATACATTTGTTTTGCTTACAAATGAAGGGCCTAGCTTGGACAAGAAAGATGAACCTTGGAGCAAGTTCAAGCATGGAGATGATGGCATGCGCAAGGGGAACAAGAATGGAGTTACAAGTGATGATTCCAGGACATTGAAGCCACCATAATGAGTGCATGAAGCATGGGACGAAATATACAAGATGCCACTTCATAAATTTCATCCATAGGCTATTTTAGGTGCCGCGTCACCTTATTATTGGGCCAGGCCCATGTATTTTCGAAGTACTTCAGTATAGGCTGTTTTTAGAGTCCGTATGTGTGGGGAAACAAGAGTTAGGGTTGGTTTCGGACCCCTCCACCAAGGGCCACAAAATTCCCCCTCTCTCCTCCATATATACAACCTTTAGGGCATCGTTTAGACTTTGGGTTTTGTTTAGATTAAAAGTTTGCCATAGCTGCAACTTCACGTACTTCGTTTGTGTTCAACGACCAGACCAAGGCGTCACAGAACCCCACCTTGATCAATAAAGCTTTCATCTTATATTCGCAATATCCGGATTGCAATCTTAGTTTCTTGCTTGTTCTTCGTTTGCTTGCAGGAAACAGACCCTCGTGGTCAGGTTGATCGTGCTCCGGCGTGGTCAATAACCCTCGGAAGTTGGTTTAGCGATTGCTAAGGCGCGACGTCTCGCACGTTCGTAGTCGGATCGTCAAGGTCGACTCCCACAGAAAACGATAGCCACCATCTCATCAAAACATCGGTACACCTTTGCCTCTATCAAGTGGTATCAGATTTTCAGGTTGCTCAGTGAGATTTTACAGTTTTTCGTAGTTTAGATCGAGTCTATTCTTCGTACCTATAGTCCATGAAAAAGCTAAAAAAAATTTAGGGTTAGTTCATCCTATCCGAACCAATCTGAGCCTTTGCATAATCTTTTCTGTATTTGCTTTGTTGAATTTGCGGTTGCATCGTCGTGTCAAGTTGCTGGTCTTAGCGTCTAGTCCTTTAGAGTTTCGAGTTCTGTTCACAGGTTGTCACGTCGCCGCTGCCATATATCACCACCGCATCATCATCATCGCTGCTACTATATACGCCACCACATATCCACCGCCATCACACCAGTCCGAGTTCGCCTGCAACATATATCTGCCACCAGTCCGATTTCCACCAGGTTCATCACCGCCACCAGTCCGAGATTCCACTAGATTCATCTCTGCCACCAGTCCTAGTCCGAGTCCAGTAATTGTTGCTTTGTTTTCAAGTTCCAGATCACGCCATACTCTGAGTCATGACAGAGTAGGACTCCCAAGATTCCGTGCTACCCGCAGAAGAATAATAGTTCCAAACTAAAAAAAAAACTAAGTCTGGAAAATTCTGGCTAGGCAGTTTTTAGACCATTTGTAGACTTTTTCGAAAAAAATTTGTTGCGGAGCAAAAACAAAAGAGAAAAAAAGTGCAAAAAATAGTGAAAAAAGGAAAAAAAATCAGAGTGTGCTCCTCCATTGATTATGTGCAGCGCCATGATTTTGTTAGTGTTCTAGGCTCGCGTCTCTAGCACGGTCTAGCCTAGGACCAGCACAGTACCATCGTTGAACATTTATTCAACTTTGCATCTCTGAATTGATTATTGGTGACCCCTTTTGCTACTATATTATAAGCCTTTTGAGATCCACATATATCTACGTCGTGCATTTGACTCTCCCTGGTAATCGCTCTGTCCAAGCTTTGAGAGTTTTGACTACGACGGTTGCCGATCACCGCCTGCTGCTGGGTAAGAACTGGTAAGAATTTGAGATTTGCTTGACGGATTTGTGACACTCCACCACCGCCGTTTTCTAGTAGTCTGTAGGTTCATATTCTTGTGTGTTTCTATTGCTGCTAACCATGGCAGGATCACAACCCGACACGATTGACTGGGAGAACATGACGAACAAAGAGTTACATGATAAGTTTCAGCAAATGATGAGTGGACAAGTGGAAGATGTGCTAAACAGATTTGAAGAGGCCATGGAGAAGATAGATGGCATGGAGAAGACGTTTGAAACAAAGCTCGATAACAAGTTTGCTGAATTGCTTTCGCGTTTTCCACCACCGGCTGCTCCTGCCGCACCTCTGCACCAACAACAACAACACCGACTACCTCCACGTCAGGAAACAGCCCTCCGCCGAGCAAGCCGTGTCCCTCTTCAGCCTGGCCAAACTGCTAGTGCTGCTGTTGATACTTCTGTGGCTCCTGCTGCTGATGTGGAGGAGGAGGATTATGTGGGAGATTACGAGGATGAGGTTGATCAAAATCAGAACTACGTGCAACCACCAGCACCACAATCACCAGGTCGTCCACATGCAAATAATGGCAATGTTAGGGCTTCCCCTCAGGTATGAGATCATGACCATCTTCCTAAACTGAAATTGAATATTCCACCATTTGAGGGTAGATATGTTCCTGATATATATCTTACTTGGGAGTTAGAAACTGAACAACGATTTACATGTTTACAATATCCTAAGGAGAGACGTGTTCCTGCTGCTGTTTGTGCTTTCACTAGCCTTGCATGTGTTTGGTGGTCTGAACATTGTAGATTATATCCTATTCCAGCTACTTGGGCTGCCTTGAAAACTGATATGCGTACTCGTTGGGTTCCACCGTATTATCAACGTGAATTACTTCAAAAATTGCAGCGATTAAGACACAGAAAAAATTCTCTAGAAGAATATTATCAGGAATTGCAAACTGGCATGATTAGATGTGGTATTGTTGAGGAAAATGAAGCTATGATTGCATGTTTTATGGGTGGATTAAATAGAGAGATTCAGACCATTCTAGAGTATAAGGAGTATACTAATATCACTCGTTTATTCCATCTTGCTTGTAAAGCTGAACGTGAAGTGCAGGATCGATGTGCATTGGCGTGGACTAACTTTTCTGCAGGTCGACCTTCATCATGGACACCACGTGCATCATCTACTTCCACACGTTCTGCTACACCGGCACCTCCGTCGGCTGCCACCTCCAACCGTGATACAATAAAGCAGGCACAATCACCACTATCTGCCAAGAGCACACCTTCTGGGCCTACAAAGAGCTCTTCTTCATCCATGGCATCAACAGGGCAAACACATGATATTATTTGTCGATGTTGCAAGGGTGGAGGTCATTATGCGAGAGAATTCCCATCTAAGCGTGTGATGATTGTTACCGAGGATGGTGGGTATGAGTCCGCTAGTGACTATGATGAGGAGACTTTGGCTCTTCTTACACGTGACGAACACAGTGGAGACGATTCTGATCATGAGACGCAATACATGTCTCCTGAAGATGCTGACAGGTATGAATGTTTAGTTGCTCAACGTGTTTTGAGTGTGCAGGTTACACAAGCTGAGAAAAATCAGAGGCATAATTTGTTCCATACAAAGGGAGTTGTGAAGGAATGTTCTATTCACGTGATCATAGATGGAGGGAGTTGCAATAACTTGGCTAGCATGGAGATGGTGGAGACGCTATCTCTCACCACAAGACCACATCCACATCCTTACTACATCCAATGGTTCAACAACAACGGCAAGGTTAAGCTAACACGAATTGTTTGTGTGCATTTTAGTATCTCTACATATGCTGATTATGTTGATTGTGATGTGGTACCTATGCAAGCATGTTCCTTATTACTTGGTCGACCATGGCAATTTGATAAAAATTCTGTACACCATGGTAGAAACAATCAGTACACTCTTGTTCATATGGATAAAAATATTACTTTGCTTCCTATGACTCCTGATTCCATTTTGAAAGATGATATTAATAGAGCTAATAAAGCAAAATAGGAGAAAAAAAGAGTGAAAATCAGATTGTGGCAAAAGAATTTCAGCAACAAATGCAGCCTAATAATAAACAATCTAGTGTTGCTTCTGAAATTAAATTGAAAAGTGCATGTTTACTTGCCACCAAATCTGATATTGATGATCTAGATTTTAGCAAATCTGTTTGCTATGCTTTTGTGTGCAAAGAGGCATTATTTTCATTCGAGGACATGCCTTCCTCTTTGCCTCCTGCTGTCACTAACATTTTGTAGGAGTTCGCTGACATCTTTCCACAAGACGTGCCACCGGGATTACCACCTATTCGAGGGATTGAGCATCAAATTGACTTAATTCCCGGTGCATCATTACCCAACCATGCACCATACCGTACCAATCCAGAGGAGACGAAGGAGATTATGCGTCAAGTACAAGAACTGCTCGACAAAGGTCATATACGCGAATCCCTTAGTCCTTGTGCTGTTCCTATCATTTTAGTGCCGAAAAAGGATGGTACGTCGCGTATGTGCGTTGATTGTAGAGGCATTAATAATATTACTATTCGTTATCGCCATCCTATTCCTAGGCTAGATGATATGCTTGATGAATTGAGTGGCTCTACAATATTCTCCAAAGTTGATTTGCGTAGTGGATACCATCAAATTCGTATGAAATTGGGAGATGAATGGAAAACAGCATTTAAAACTAAGTTTGGATTATATGAGTGGTTAGTTATGCCTTTTGGGTTAACTAATGCACCTAGTACTACATGAGGTTAATGAACGAAGTTTTACGTGCTTTCATTGGACGATTTGTGGAAGTTTACTTTGATGACATATTAATTTATAGCAAATCTTTGGAGGAACATTTGGAACATTTACGTGCTGTTTTTATTTCTCTATGTGATGCATGTTTGTTTGGTAACCTTAGAAAGTGCACCTTTTGCACCGACCGAGTATCTTTTCTTGGCTATGTTGTTACTCCACAGGGAATTGAAGTTGGTAAGGCCAAGATTGAAGCTATTGAGAGTTGGCCGCAGCCCAAAACGGTCACACAAGTGAGGAGTTTCCTTGGCCTTGCTGGTTTCTATAGGCGTTTTGTGAGATATTTCAGCACCACTGCTGCACCTCTCAACGAGCTTACAAAGAAGGATGTGCCTTTTGTTTGGGGTACCGCATAGGAAGAAGCCTTCACGGTATTGAAAGATAAGTTGACACATGCTCCTTTACTCCAACTTCCTAATTTCAATAAGACTTTTGAGCTTGAATGTGATGCTAGTGGAATTGGATTAGGAGGTGTGTTATTACAAGATGGCAAACCTGTTGCATACTTTTCTAAAAAATTGAGTGGGCCTAGTCTGAACTATTCTACTTATGATAAAGAATTATATGCTCTTGTTCGGACCTTAGAAACATGGCAACATTATTTATGGCCCAAGGAATTTGTTATACATTCTGATCATGAATCTTTGAAACACATTATAAGTCAAGCAAAACTGAACCGTATACATGCTAAATGGGTTGAATTCATTGAGACTTTCCCTTATGTCATTAAACACAAGAAGGGTAAAGAAAATGTTATTGTTGATGCATTGTCCTGTCGTTATACTATGCTTTCACAACTTGAGTTTAAAATATTTGGTTTGGAGACCATCAAAGATCAATATGTTCATGATGCTGAATTTAAAGATGTATTGCAGAATTGTAAGGAAGGGAGAACTTGGAACAAGTTCGTTCTTAACGATGGATTTGTGTTTCGTGCTAATAAGCTATGCATTCCAGCTAGCTCCGTTCGTCTTTTGTTGTTGCAGGAGGCGCATGGAGGAGGATTAATGGGACACTTTTGCGTCAAGAAGACGGAGGATATACTTGCTACACATTTCTTTTGGCCAAAGATGAGACGGGATGTTGAGCGTTTTGTTGCTCGATGCATTACATGTCAAAAAGCTAAGTCACGACTCAATCCTCATGGTTTACATATGCCTTTGCTTGTACCTAGTGTTCCTTGGGAGGATATATCTATGGACTTTGTTTTAGGTTTACCTCGAACAAAGAAGGGGAGGGATAGCATATTTGTTGTCGTGGATAGGTTCTCGAAAATGGCACACTTTATACCATGTCATAAAAGCGATGATGCTGTTAATGTTGCTGATTTGTTCTTTCGTGAAATTATTCGCTTGCATGGTGTGCCAAATACTATTTTTCAGATCGTGATACTAAATTTCTTAGCCACTTTTGGAGATGTTTATGGGCTAAGTTGGGGATAAGCTGCTTTTTACTACTACTTGTCACCGCCAAAATGATGGACAAATTGAAGTAGTCAATAGAACATTGTCTACTATGCTTAGGGCTGTTTTGAAGAATAACAAGAAAATTTGGGAAGAATGCTTGCCTCATATTGAATTTGCTTATAATCGCTCATTGCATTCTACAACTAAGATGTGCCCTTTTGAAATTGTGTATGGTTTCCTACCTCATGCACCTATTGATTTGTTGCCTCTTCCATCTTCGGAGAAGGTTAATTTTGATGCTAAAGAATGTGCTGAATTGATTTTAAAAATGCATGAGTTAACTAAGGAAAACATTGAGCGTATGAATGCTAAATATAAACTTGTTGGAGATAAGGGTAGAAAAATGTTGTGTTTGCACCTGGAGATCTTGTTTGGTTACATTTGCGTAAGGATAGATTTCCTAATTTGCGCAAATCAAAGCTAATGCCACGTGCTGATGGTCCTTTTAAGGTGTTAGAAAAAATAAATGATAATGCATATAAACTTGAGCTGCCTGCAGATTTCGGGGTTAGTCCCACTTTTAACATTGCAGATTTGAAGCCTTATTTGGGTGAGGACGATGAACTTTCGTTGAGGACGACTTCATTTCAAGAAGGGGAGGATGATGAGGACATCAATACCATTGTTACACCCACAGCCCCTGCTACTATACATAGTGGACCGATTACTAGAGCTCACGCACGCCAATTGAATTATCAGGTACTTTCGTTTCTTGGTAACGATTCTAATGTTCATGAGAATATGATGTTGCCTAAATTGGATACATTTGTTTTGCTTACAAATGAAGGGCCTAGCTTGGACAAGAAAGATGAACCTTGGAGCAAGTTCAAGCACGGAGATGATGGCATGCGCAAGGGGAACAAGAACGGAGTTACAAGTGATGATTCCAGGACATTGAAGCCACCATAATGAGTGCATGAAGCATGGGGCGAAATATACAAGATGCCACTTTATAAATTTCGTCCATAGGCTATTTATGGTGCTGCGTCACCTTATTATTGGGCCAGGCCCATGTATTTTCGAAGTACTTAAGTATAGGCTGTTTTTAGAGTCCGTATGTGTGGGGAAACAAGAGTTAGGGTTGGTTTCGGACCCCTCCACCAAGGGCCACGAAATCCCCCCTCTCTCCTCGATATATACAACCTTTAGGGCATCGTTTAGACTTTGGGTTTTGTTTAGATTAAAAGTTCTCCATAGCTGCAACTTCACGTACTTCGTTTGTGTTCAACGACCAGACCAAGGCGTCACAGAACCCCACCTTGATCAATAAAGCTTTCATCTTATATTCGCAATATCCAGATTGCAATCTTAGTTTCTTGCTTGTTCTTCGTTTGCTTGCAGGAAACAGACCCTCGTGGTCAGGTTGATCGTGCTTTGGCGTGGTCAATAACCCTCGGAACTTGGTTTAGCGATTGCTAACGCGCGACGTCTCGCACGTTTGTAGTCGGATCGTCAAGGTCCACTACCACATAAAACGATAGCCACCATCTCATCGAAACATCGGGACACCTTTGCATTTATCATTCCCTTTGTCATTCGTATGTTACTTGCCCAAGATTCGATTGTCGGTATCTCCATACCTATTTAAATCTCGTTACCAGCAAGTCCCTTTACTCGTTCCGTAATGCATCATATCGCAACTAACTCATTAGTCACATTGCTTGCAAGGTTTATTATGATGTGCATTACCGAGAGGGCCCAGAGATACCTCTCCGATACTCAGAGTGACAAATCCTAATCTCGATCTATGCCAACCCAACAAACACCTTCGGAGACACATGCAGAGAATCTTTATAATCACCCAGTTACGTTGTGACATTTGATAGCACACAAGGTGTTCCTCCGGTATTCGGGAGTTGCATAATCTTATAGTCAAAGGAATATGTATAAGTCATGAAGAAAGCAATAGCAATATAACTTAACGATCACTATGCTAAGCTAACGGATGGATCTTGTCCATCACATCATTCTCCTAATGATGTGATCCCGTTCATCCAATGACAACACATGTCTATGGTTAGGAAACTTTACCATCTTTGACAAACGAGCTAGTCTAGTAGATGCTTACTAGGGACACTGTGTTTTGTCTATGTATTCACACATGTATCAAGTTTCCGATTAATACAATTCTAGCATGAATAATAAACATTTATCATGATATAACAAAATATAAATAACAACTTTATTTTTTTCCTCTAGGGCATATTTCCTTCAATTTTAACTATGGCGCAATGACCAACGCTAGTCTCCCGATTCCTAACCACCTCCATGGTATACAGGTGCCTCTCCCAATGCTCCACCATGTACAGGTGCTAAGCCTGCCACATAGGCATAAAGTCTGATGTGGCAAGTTAATTAAGAAGAGAGAGACTAGTTTGGTGACCCCAAGAAGAAACGGTGCTAAGCGCGTGTACCTAGGTGAAAAAACAATTTCGAGTCTAGCTAATTAAATGAAGCAAGCTTAGCAACAAAAAACTAAGCACCTATACATTGGGGACTTGAATTGCTACGCCATTTAATGCCCTTAGCACCTCATCTAAGAACCATTTCATTGGAAGAGGTCACTCCTTGGCAAATGCAATAAATACTATGAAGAAAGAGATAGAGAGAAGTAAAAAAATACTCTTATAACCAACCTTATAGCTAACCTTGTCGTATGAGTGACTAAGTGATGACTATGTTTGACATGCCAACATCAGATAGCCAAACACACTTGGACGGAGGAAGTAGTTTCATGCATGCGAAGTAGGCAGAAAATGTTCATTTATAGCCGTCTGAAATCTCCAAGGGCGCGAGCGTGCGAGCGAGGTGACGGTCGTGGTAGACGCGACCATGATATGGGCTGCTGACAGCCCTTGGATCTGAGATCAAACAGTCAGATTGTAGCAACCCGACCCAAATGGATCAAGTCTCTGTGCTTAAGTGTCATCCCTGGATCGGTATGCTGACACACACAGTACTCGAGGATTTATAACAGAGGTAAATCACATGTATAAAGTAACGTAAAATACTATTACCTCAATCCAAAATGGCAGAAGTAACAAGGTTGTGGATTCCCATCAACACCAACGGCAAAGTTGAGTGTACAAATCGTAACCCTAATGTATCACTTACTCGTCGTAAGATAATCCTACAACATGAGACGTTGGAGCCACAAAGGGTTAGTACATTGAATGTACTGGCAAATTCACACCATAGAGAATGATGAACAATGGCTATCACTACATGCATTTTTGGCTGGTGGAAAAGCTCTATGCTTATAAGGTTTTTGCGAAAAGCCAATTTTTCCCTACTACAAAGGAATAAATTTTATTTAACTATCATGGTGGTTGTTAAACATTGAGAATGGTTGACAGCATTCTCAATCCCAATTAAGCATCATCATTAAAACCCAACAATATTCATTTAAAGTAACGTGATGAGATTCACATGATAATTCAGGTACTAGATACTCAAGACGTCCATAACCGGGGACATGGCTAATCATGATTAGTTTATACACTCTGCAGAGTTTTGCGCACTTTTCCCCACAAGACTCGATCTCCTCCGTTGGATTTCTCGCACTACATGGTGTTTGAGAAATGGATGACCGAGACATAGTCTTTCAGAAGCGCTAGCACCTTACGATGGATAGACCATTACACATACTTTCCCCTACATCTGCTAGTCTACCCTGTAAGAGTTCGCACGACTTAGTCAACTATGCTAGAGCCCATAATAGCTTCTGGCTGCACACGGAAGTTTCTAGTATGAATAATCTCATGATCCCTTTGAGCCTGGGTGGCGGTCCATAAAAAACAGGCAATCCTGGTCTACCCAGGTGCCTAGACGGGCAATCCTAGAATAACCAGGTGCCTCAATCCACCCAGATGTGTGTTTAAGTTGCCACCTTAAGTAAACGATTAATTAACAATCTCACATCTGTCATGAATACTCTCAAAACCCAATTTACGTCTACGAGCATAACATGGCACTATAAGCATACCGTAATAGTAACTCCTAAGGTTTGAATGCAGGGCAATAGGTTCCTACCTCATCAACTACTTCCCAATACCCACATGTTATCAATCCTACTCATGCAATGTTTGAGGGTGAAACTAATGCATAAAAACTGGGTATGAAAGGGATATGATCAAAGTGTGAACTTGCGTGCAATGTTGATGAAGATAATTCACACTCAAAACTCTTGATAGTTCTACTCGTCACACTCCGGTCAATCTATCGTAATCAAGCAATAGTAACCACACATAAGCAATCACTCAAAAGGTCAGAAAGAATGAAGAAGGCGATTCGGAAAACTTCAAAACCAAGCAAATAACTCTTGCAACATAAAACAATTTCTAACAGTACCAAAATTAAATGAATTTGGCCTTATCAGAAATTTTAGGTCAAGAGCTTCGATTTGCAAAAAGAATCAACTAAATCGGAGTTACGAAACTCAAGTTATGATCAAACGAAGTTTGAATTCAAATCTGATCTAATTCAAATTTTAAACTTTTCAAAAACATGTTTGAGTTGGATTAATGGATAGAGGAGATCATAACGAAGACGTGAGCGTTGGTTTCATTGGATTTGGACTAACGAGTAAAAAGTAGTGATAGATTGAAGTACATGGACTACAATGTAAATAAAATCATCACAGATAGGTCCCTGGCCGAAAACTAAAAAAAATAAAATAAAAAGAAAAATCTAAATAGCGAACGTTCGTTACAGAATGCTAATGAGCGAATTCGTTCGGTGCGAAGGGATAAACAGCGAACGTTCACCGAATAGGCCTAACAAAAAAACCGATCTAAAAGAAAAAAACCGGTTCGCGCTTTTGGGGTTTTACCGGTCGGGCGGCTCGTCGGTTTTTTTTAAAACCGGCGCTGGCGGCTGCTGGCAGATCGGCGGCAGCGGCGTGCATCCGGCGAGCTCCGGTGTCTGCGGCGGGTGCGGCGTTGGGCGGCAGCAGCGGCTCCGGCAGGCGGGCGGCGTGGTGGTGCGGC
>NC_057812.1:371366002-371378461 GCF_018294505.1 Triticum aestivum | reverse complement strand
GGGGCGAGGCGGTGGCGGCGCAGGCGATGCAGCGGCGCGGCGGCGACGGGATGCGGGAGGTGGCAATGCGGCGAGGAGGCGAGGAGAGAGGGCGGCGGCGGATCGGGGTCCAGGGGGCCCGAGTGCGGCTTAAATAGGGGGGGGTGGCGAACCTCGGGAGGAGTCCCGAGCTCCCACGGTGGCGCGGCGTGCTGGCTCGGGACTTCGTCCCGAGCTCAGGGACGAGCGGCGTGGGCCGGCTGGGCCATGGCCTGGCGAACTGGGCCGGCCCGGTCCGAAGGTTTTATTAAAAAAAACATTTTTCCACACAATCAAAATAATAAAAATCAAATAATTAAAAATATTATATAAGCATATAATATATCAAAAATTTCAGAAAAATATTTTCTACAACGTAAACACTTTTATAAATTCAAATAAAATCCACACAAATACAGATAAATCAAAGAGTGCTGCTGGTATAATAAAATCCAATAAAAATCATTTTAAAAATACCAAAATGAATTCAAATGTATTTCTCTCCAATTTTCTGTTGTAGGGAATCATGTTACCCTATTTTCCATATATTTTATTTTTGGAGAAAAATAATTTGAATAAAACTCAAATAACCCAAATTGAAAAATAATTTCAACTGGATTTTAAATTTGAGTTTCTTTGAAACTCCCAACTCATATTTCATATAATTTGAAGAAGTCATTTTATCTTCCCTCGTGAAAATCATTGAGTTGCTTAAAGTTTCTGAACTGGAAATATTTTCAAAAGAAATTCAAATATTTTCAACACCCCTTTGCATTAAATAAATGGAAGAAGTCATGTCATCTTCTCTCCAGGGTTTTGTGATGAAAAGAATTTGAATTCACGGGGATAAAAATGGAAAACGTGAAAGTTTGGGAAAGTCCTTTTATTCCCTCTCCTTTAACTTTCAAAAGTTTCGAATTTCACTCAATCAATCACACAAAAATCAAAAAAATCAATCTATCTATTTATTATAACATTCCAAAATTTAGAATTTTGGGATGTTACAAACCTACCACCCTTAAAATGAATCTCGTCCTCGAGATTCGAAGAGGCTAGAAAGAAATAGATTAGGTTTGGGGTCTTCTCAAGTCCATCGATCGTCTCCGGGGTCTGGGGTGCTACCACCCTTAGAAGCATGGTTACGGTTCCATCAAAACTCATATACTCCATCCTTATTCTTGACAGTGTCGGTCTTCTCAGATCCTCGAGAAAATTTCTTCTCTGAGCTCTTCCGGTAGTGGCATAACCTTTTCCTCAATTCTTCTGTCCTTTTCTCTTAGTAAGGTTATTCCGAGATTGGGTCTTCTTAGCTGACGGGTCTGGCGCCAATACTAACTAACTATCGATATCTCATGGTGGTTAACCATTTATGGTTTCTCCTGCAGGAAATGGTCTGGGTTGAACCTCACCGTATAACCTACGGTTGGCAAAGCTGCCTTGTACAAGGGAAAAATACCTATACCATTCTAAGGCTTAAACAAGGTTTTGATCGTCGTCTCTCTACTATAGGTAAGTCACTCAGATTTACCATCCCACATAGCAAGGCGAATAATAAGAGTAAGTTGGTATGGTGATCAATCCATCCCGCACCCAAATCATTACCCTGTATATGCTTTAGTGAATCTCGCATTCTAACACTCGGTCATCCTCACAAGCATTGCAGAATTTCTCTTGTCGACGAACCAAGTTCGGATAAATCATAGATTCTACAAGCCAAACAAACATCTATCGTTCCTTCACAACTCTCAGGTTTTGCGTTACTCCTATAAAATCGTCTATCGATAAGGGTGTATCCTCTTCCAGGGTTTTTCCTTCAGCAAGAGTGTGCTTGCTTCTTGGCAGGTCCTGGGGCCTGTGGGTTATGGCCCATCTCATCACTTGTAGTCCTTGAACTTATCATCGGGCAACTGATCATTGTTTCAACTTCCAACTTCCTAGTATTCTTAAATCCATCCAATTGTACTGTCTTCCTTCCTTCTATTTGCACCAAATTAGGACATGATTACTCAGACTCATCATGGAGTTTCCATTGATCCATATTTCCGACATCGTACCTCCTTTATATCCAATAGTAATTTATCTCTTCATCCTCGTGGGATATCCCACATACCGAGATAAAATCTTATACTTATGAAGTCCATATTCCACTTCGTGGAACATCATTATCCTTTCCAGGGTCAAGCATTCTTACAGGGGAATATTGGCCATCTCTGCATGGCACTTCTTCAACTGGGAAACGTGGAACACATCATGAATTCCTGACAGTCCTTCGGGTGACTCCAACTTGTTGGCCAGTTCTCCCATACGCTCAAAACTCGGTATGGTCCATCAAATCTCGGGGCTAACTTTCGCTTAACTCCAAATCGTTTAACTCCTCGTAGAGGGAACACACGAGGACATGCTCTGTCTCTAATTTCATACACTACCTCCTTGAGTTTTTGAGTCTACATAACTCTTCTGCCTGGACTGAGCTACCTTCAGTCTATCTCGAATCAACTTAACATTCTCTTCTGACTCCTTGATCACATTTGGTCCAAACAACTGACGGTCTCCAACTTCATCCCACATACTCTTGGGGTATCACACATATCGAGACAAAACTCGTATTCATTTTGTCTGAAATCCACTCAGTGGAGTATCCATATCTTTTCCAGGGGTCAACGGTTCTTACAGGGTACTACCACCCTTAAAATGCACAAATCTTCCATAGACCATATTTCTCATATCCTCAGAAATGATCAAAATCTTCTTCATAGAGTAACAACTCATAAAATCCATATCAGTACCAACGATGCTAACTTTATTCACTCTCAAATGATTACTATCTCTCGCTTTTCCATTACATGTCTCAACTCAACACCTCAATATAAAAGAAAATGTTCTCACTTCTACTACTCCATTTCTTTTGTTGCAAACTCAATATCTAGCACAAGTTTCCTTCTCTTTGGGGCATTCTCTGGCAAAGTGCCCTCCTTCATTACAACTAAAACATATTACTTTTGCCAAGTATCGAGGTTTCCTTTTTGGGCAACTGTTGAGGTAGTGCCCTGACTCCTTGCACCTGTAACAGGTGTTTTTTTTAGTTTTCGGCCAGGGACCTATCTATGATGATTTTATTTACAGTTTAGTCCCTGTACTTCAATCTATCACTACTTTTTACTCATTAGTCCAAATCCAATGAAACCAACGCTCACGTCTTCGTTATGATCTCCTCTATCTATTAATCCAACTCACAAATGTTTTTGAAAAGTTTAAAATTTGAATTAGATCAGATTTGAATTCAAACTTCGTTTGATCATAACTTGAGTTTTGTAACTCCGATTTAGTTGATTCTTTTTGCAAATCGAAGCTCTTGACCTAAACTTTCTGATAAGGACAAATTCAAATCAAAGCTCTTGACCTAAACTTTCTGATAAGGCCAAATTCACTTAATTTTGGTACTTTTAGAAATTGTTTTATGTTGCAAGAGTTATTTGCTTGGTTTTGAAGTTTTCCGAATCGCCTTCTTCGTTCTTTCTGACCTTTTGAGTGATTGCTTATGTGTGGTTACTATTGCTTGATTACGATAGATTGACCGGAGTGTGACGAGTAGAACTATCAAGAGTTTTGAGTGCGAATCATCTTCATTAACATTGCATGCAAGTTCACACTTTGATCATATCCCTTTCATACCCACTTTTTATGCATTAGTTTCACCCTCAAACATTGCATGAGTAGGATTGATAACATGTGGGTATTGGGAAGTAGTTGATGATGTAGGAACCTATTGCCCTGCATTCAAACCTTGGGAGTTACTATTACGGTATGCTTATAGTGCCATGCTATGCTCGTAGACGTGGATTGGGTTTTGAGAGTATTCATGACAGATGTGAGATTGTTAATTAATGGTTTACTTAAGGTGGCAACTTAAACACACATCTGGGTGGATTGAGGCACCTGGTTATTCTAGGATTGCCTGTCTAGGCACCTGGGTAGACCAGGATTGCCTGTTTTTTATGGACCGCCACCCAAGCTCAAAAGGATCATGAGATTATTCATACTAGAAACTTCCGTGTGCAGCCACAAGCTATTATGGGCTCTAGCATAGTTGACTAAGTCGTGCGAACTCTTATAGGGTAGACTAGCAGATGTAGGGGAAAGTAGGTGTAACGGTCCATCCATCGTAAGGTGCTAGCACTTCTGAAAGACTATGTCTTGGTCATCCGTTTCTCAAACACCATGTAGTGCGAGAAATCCAACAGAGGAGATCGAGTCTTGTGGGGAAAAGTGCGCAAAACTCTGCAGAGTGTATAAACTAATCATGATTAGCCGTGTCCCCGATTATGGACGTCTTGAGTATCTAGTACCTGAATTATCATGTGAATCTCATCATGTTACTTTAAATGAATATTGTTGGGTTTTAATGATGCTTAATTGGGATTGAGAATGCTATCAACCATTCTCAATGTTTAACAACCACCATGATAGTTAAATAAAATTTATTCCTTTGTAGTAGGGAAAAATTGGCTTTTCGCAAAAACCTTATAACCATAGAGCTTTTCCACCAGCCAAATATGCATGTAGTGATAGCCATTGTTCATCATTCTCTATGGTGTGAATTTCCCAGTACATTCAATGTACTGACCCTTTGTGGCTGCAACGTCTCATGGTGCAGGATTATCTTACGACGAGTAAGTGATACATTAGGGTTACGATTTCTACACTCAACTTTGCCGTTGGTGTTAATGGGAATTCACAACCTTGTTACTTCCGCTATTTTGGATTGAGGTAATAGTATTTTACGTTACTTTATACATGTGATTTACCTCTGTTATAAATCCTCGAGTACTGTGTGTCAGCATACCGATCCAGGGACTACACTTAAGCACAGAGACTTGATCCATTCGGGTCGGGTCACTACACAGATGCTAAGTTGCTGAAACTTTGCAGAATAACCCTCCAGGATAGGATATTCACCCATAGGTCTAGAATCACGCCATGCAACCGTTCAATCTCAGATCCATGGGCTCTCGGAATCCCTTATCATGGGAGCATGGAAAGCTTCGTATCACATATAATTTTCGAGACGCTTGACGCGCAAACACGCAGATGCATGAAGCCATTTAATTGGGTGTCTAGTAGACATGACATCTAATTGGGACCCCATAGTACTTTGCATGAATCCATTTATCCACCGGGTAAGCCACTACCCTGTCGTTCGCACGCCCCACTCAACATTTTTACAATCAAAAAACTGCTAGCAGTTCGCTCCTACTTGTCCTCGGCCGTCCTTTAACATTACGGCAGTTCGCTCCTAGTCGTCCCGTCCTTTCACATTACAGCAATTCCACTAATCCTAACCCTCCTCCCAAATCCATGGCGTCCCAAATCTCCATGATCGGCGGTGAGTACAAGGTTAGAACCATCACTGGCAATGAGTTCGACGTCATCTACACCCGTTCTTCTGCAACGGTGAAAGGATGCCTTGCTCGCTTCATACGCATGTTCAAAAAGTCAAAGGGTGATGAGTGGGTCACTGGGCTAGATGTTGAATACACCACAGTCCTGGGAAAAGAGAAGAATCTAAAGGAGGAAGAGAAGAAGAAGCCCACCGGCATCTAGGTTTGCGTGGATAACTTGTGTTTGGTCTACCACATATGCCATGCCGATGTTGAGTGCGAGGATTTTAAGAACTTCCTCGGGGATGGCAAAGTCAAATTCATTTATGTAGACTTTACGAATGACAAAGAAGTCCTAGGTCGGATATGCCTCGTTGTAGGCGAGCACTTCGACCTTTAGAGGAATATGCTGGTGTCCCCCCGTCAGCCTTCAATGCTGACCCTGGCAGCAACCATGGCTGATCCTTCATACGGTAAACTGACAAAACCACCGCCCTAGTTTCATCGTGCATGGCAGTGGAATGTACTAGATATACACCACATCAATTACACTGCAATGGATGCCTACCTTTGTTTCAATATCTACAAGGGTTGGAAGAAGAGCGAGAGCCAAGTGTGCGGTTCAAGCAAAGAAGTATCGGCCAAGAGGAAGAGGGACAAGGACAAAGTCGAGCACGTGGACGACGAGTCCGAGTAAGGTGGCAGTGTCATTGCTCATGGTGGTTCTAATGCAGTGTCTACCGGATTAGTTGCTTAGTTTAATTTCAGAGTGCTTAGTTTTATTTGAGGGGTGTGTTGTGCTGAGCCCCCAACAGAACTATGTTATGTTCCTTCTTGTTACTTTAACTCTTCAGTACATACATACTAGTAGTTCTTATAGTTCATCTTGTAGTGGTAGTACTACCACTCATTTCTTCACATTATATACATACAATATATGTCGGGGGAAATATATAGGGGCAGACATTTTCCCCTGACTCGTGCAACAAGCCAGGGACAAATCAGAGATTGAAGGACCAAGAGATTTGAAGAACCAACATGTAGCTTAGAGGGACCAAGATTGAGCCTAAGGAGCAAGATATCGGCAAGAGAAGGGCCTCCCTCCCCGGGCAGGCGAGCCCGGCAAGAGGCGAGGCCACCACCAGAAGCAAGCAACCAAGACTCCCAGGCAGAGCCTGCCAGGGCTCAAGGGGGTAGAACCACCCCACCAACCACTCAAGCATGACTCACGTCGTCAATCAGTGCGATGTCATGCCGTAAGATGATTAAGTGGCAGCCATTCGCCACATGGCAACCATTTCCTACAGAGAAGCCTATAGATGACACCCGTCCTATGATGTGTCAAGAGAGCAGGTGCGAAGCTGGCAAGACAGCCTGACAGGCCTTGCCGGGCGACCAGTTATGTGACACTCAGAGGTGCATTTAATGCACCCTGTCAGCCTGCAGATTTTGGTATGATAGCACTGTTCACTATCATATTAGTGGATAATGACCACTTTGCCACTGTGGTGACCCATAGTCTATAAAAGGAGGTCCATGGCACTCGTAGGAGGGGTTAGAAGGTTGGAAAGTGGACAACCCCAGGCCACCACACGCACGTAGTCGCTGCGCCCATGAGGCAAACCTTGCCGGGCAAGTGTACTACACACCACCGCATTCATTTTTCCATCAATCCACTAAAGCAGGAGTAGGGTCTTACGCCTCGCGGCTGCCCGAACCTGGGTAAATCGCTTGTGTGCTCTCTGCCGTGCGGCCGTACGCTGGTCTGCTCTTTGTGCAACGCGTTGTCCCCCTGCCGAACCAACAAGGGGCCACCCGGTCCCATAGGTGGCTGTGGAAATCCCGCGACGGCGCGCCAGGTAGGGGGAGCGCTTGCGCAAACCTGAAAGCGTACGTCGTGCATCATCTTCATCACCATCTTCATCCTCAATAGCACCATCGACCGTGGCGCCCGCGGAGACGCAGAAGCGGAGCGGGGGAAGATCCACCCTCACGCCGTGTTGCCGCTCTCCAAGATTTACCATGCAACGGCCACGACCAGGACCATGGCTGATGGCAATAGATTTACTCCGGCGGCTCGTATGGCGTCATTGCCACCCGAACGCTGTCCGGAGGAAGGGGCACAATATGTGTGGACGCGAGCTCCCTCCTTCCTGTTTCCCCCAACCTCGTTGGTAGTCGAGTTGCTTTAGCCTTGGCGTTATCAATGTCGACGATTACCACGCGACGCTTGGTCTAGTATTTTCCCCATTGTAGGTGATCCTGAGCAGAATGTTGATATGAGTCCATCGATTGATGCCTCAGCAACAATTACCATGCGACGCTCGGTCCAACATTTTCCCCATCGTGGGTGATCCTGAGTAGAATGTTGATATGAGTCCATCGATTGATGCCTCATCAAGCACACTTCGGCGAGGCTACTCGCACTGGCTCAACCCATGCGACGGCAGCCGCTGCACTGAGTCGAGGGGGGGAGCAAAAGGAAAGGGGACCGGCGAAGCCGGACACCATGCCCCTATGCCCGCCAGCCACAAGAGATACATGAAGATCCTTGCCGGGAACGAAGAAACCTCCAGACCGCCTTCTGCTTCTCCAGGCGCTGCGGATGCGTTGAACACGCGAGGCCCGACAGATAGAAAAAGAAGCTTGAAATGAAAGCTAAGTCCACGATATCACTTCTATTTGATGCGTCTCAGATTTCTGCAGTCGTTTATCCCTTAACTGTAGTTAGTGTTTGTATCGTGAAAGCCCACATGCGATGGAACCTTGGCTAGTTTCTTTGATTGCTCCATCATCCTGTCTAGAGCCACGCTCGCAGGACGAGAGACTGCGTCGAGAGCTACTTCCTGAAAAACCTGCCGAGACGCATCCACGCCAAAAGAACTATTGTGGGCCAGACCCTTACAACAATCGTGGCAATATGATATCGGCATGCATCCAGAGCATTCATAGGAATGGATCATACAAACACGAGAACATAGAGTTTAAAGGGATAAACACACACTTAAAGATCCAGCTAGAAGTATCAACCTCACACAAACACTAGAGATAAAACGACTAAACACAAAATATACGTTATGTTCTATTACAGGACCAGAAGGGATAACTTAAACACGGAGAACCATGTCGGTGAGGTGAGCGGCCTTCTCAGCGGCGACGATGTCAGCACCCGCTGGCGGCTTCTTGAAGCCATCACCAAGATCGAGCTTTGGGTGGCGACAGGCGATGTTGCTCAAGACCATGAAGAGGGCGTCGTGAGTGAGCCTCCGCGACTCGGTCGTGAAACGCTCGGCCCTCCCCTGTTCATGTACCTTCAAATTTTCAACCAAGTCATCGAAGAAGATCCCCAGCTTGACACTCGGGACCTCGTGTGCGCTGGCTGAGTAGACTGGGCCGTCCATGCCCATCACTACAGCTTGAGCGCCAAGACGTTCTGCAATGTCAATCAGGCTCTTGATCCAGAGGTTGTTCAGATCGAACCGGTTCTTCAGCCTGCACTCTGCATCTTGCCGGAGGCGCTTGGCGGTGCAACGCCCTCGATGCGGCTATATCTCCCACGTGTCAAAGCACGACTTAGAGGCATAACCGCATTGAAAGCAATGACGCAAGTGAGGTAATATTCACACAACCCATGTAATACATAAGGGAAAGAGATACATAGCTGGCTTACAATCACCACTTCACACAAATACATGAATAAAGCATTACATCATCCAAATACAATCAGGGCCCGACTACGGAACCAAAATAAAAGAAGAACCCCAAATGCGACAAAGGTCCCCGATCGACCCCAACTGGGATCCACTACTGATCAACTAGAACGAAGCAACGCATAGGACAAGATCTTCATCGAGCTCCTCCTGAGCTGGGTTGCGTCATCTGCACGAACTCATCGGCACTTGCAAGCTGGTTTTTAAAGTATCTGTGAGCCACAGGGACTCAGCAATCTCGCACCCTCGTGATCAAGACTATTTAAGCTTATGGGTAAGGTAAAGGTATGAGGTGGAGCTGCAACAAGCGACTAGCATATATGGTGGCTAAACATACGCAAAAGAGAGCGAGAAGAGAAGGCAAAGCACAATCGAACAACTATGATCAAGAAGTGATCCTAGAACAACCTACGTCAAGCATAACTCCAACACCGTGTTCACTTCCCGGACACCGCCGGAAAGAGACCATCACGGTTACACACGCAGTTGACTCATTTTAATTAAGTTAAGGTTCAAGTTATCTACAACCGGACATTAACAAATCCCATCTGCCCATAACCGCGGGCACGGCTTTCGAAAGTTCAAATCCCTGCAGGGGTGTCCCAACTTAGCCCATGACAAGCTCTCACGGTCAACGAAGGAATCGACCTCCTCCCGAGACATTCCAATCAGACTCGATATCTCGGTTCTACAAGACATCCTCGACAATGGTAAAACAAGTCCAGCAAGACCACCCGATGCGCCGACATCCCGATAGGAGCTGCACATATCTCGTTCTCAGGGCAACACCGGATAAGCAATCCCTACAACTAAAACCAGCCCTCGAGTTTCCCCGAGGTGGCGCTGCAAGGGGCTCTAGTTTGGACCAACACTTAGACAAGCACTGGCCCGGGGGGGGTTAAAATAAAGATGACCCTCGGGATGCGCGACTCCCAAGGGAAAAAGGCTAGGTAGCGAATGGTAAAACCAAGGTTGGGCCTTGCTGGAGGAGTTTTATTCAAAGCGAACTATCAAGGGGTTCCCATTATAACCCAACCGCGCAAGGAACGCAAAATCCGGGAACATAACACCGATATGACGGAAACTAGGGCGGCAAGAGTGGAACAAAACACCAGGCATAAGGCCGAGCCTTCCACCCTTTACCAAGTATATAGATGCATTAATTAAATAAGATATAGTGATATCCCACCAAGTAAACATGTTCCAAACAAGGAACAACATCTCCATGTTCCAACATGGAACAAACTTCAATCTTCACCTGCAACTAACAACGCTATAAGAGGGGCTGAGCAAAGCGGTAACATAGCCAAACAACAGTTTGCTAGGACAAGGTGGGTTAGAGGCTTGGTTCAACAATGTGGGAGGCATGATAAGCAAGTGGTAGGTATCGCAGCATAGGCATAGCAAAAGAGCGAGCATCTAGCAAGCAAAGATAGTAGTGATTTCGAGGGTATGATCATCTTGCCTGCAAAGTTGTCAGAGTTGACTGGATCCTCGAAAGCAAACTCAACGGGCTCCTCGTTAGCGAACTCGTCTCCCGGCTTTACCCAAACAAGACAAACAAGCAACAAGGACACAATCAACCACATGCAAGGATCAAACAATATGATGCAAGGATGGTATGCTATGCGGGATGCGATGCGGGATGCATATGCAAGATTTGACAAGGAATGCATGAACCTGGCCTCAACTTGGGAATCCAAGTGTTCCACTGGAAAGATGAGATGAAATTGCTTGAAAACGATATAAAGAACGCCGGAATCGGAGTTACGGTTTGGAAATGGCTAGCAATTCAAATATGGCACCGGTCTGCGATTTACAGCAGGTAGCCATCTAAATGCAACGAGACGAACATGCTACAGAACTCAAACATGGCATAAAAATACATGGCAGGGATTCATTCATGATGCTTAACAAAAGTCTAGCATTGAGCTACGGCCAATTCATCCAATAACAGGTCCAAACAAGCATGGCAAAAATGCATTTGGCAAACAGATTTCAGACTTAGTGAAATTAACACTTGTCTGGAATTTCAGATCAGGTAGCACACTTCGGAGCAACAAAACTACATGCTACAGGACCCGAACATGGCAACGTAAAGCATGGCATGGAGATACTCAAAGAGCTTAACAAAAGTCCCTTAGTGACCTTGAGCCAAAAGGGATCAGAAAATACAATTGCAAGCATGTGAACATGGCAAAAACATAATCAGTTCTCAGACAGTGAAAACTGGAGCATGCTGAAAACAGATATCAAGTAGGCATGTTTACGAGCTCGATGCACTCACTACGGAGCAATTCATGATAATCTAAGCATACACCCATCAATAATACACATTATACAAGCTATACATGGCAAGAACAATAACATGGCATGCACGGATCAACTAAAACATCCTCGGCAAAATTGCTAACAAGTAGACAATCTGCCCAGATTCACGAACTAGCAAAACTAGAGCTCGATTGACTCAAGCTAGGGTGCTCCATAATTGCAAACAAGGACATGGATGGATAGAGCACTACAAGATTAACAAAACATCCTTACTGATCATCCTCAAAAGAGGCACGGATCACTAGGAAACAAGTGAACATATGGCCATATGAGATAAACAGATCAAGGACTTAGTGGAAATGCTAAGTCCCTGAAATCAGCATTACCAAGTGCCTCACTTGGCAAGCTTGTCCTAGTCACCACACACATCACAAAAATACATGGGTTGCACCTCTGGAAAGATGGCAAAACCCTTAACAAAACATATGTAGAGCTCATGGGCATATCATGCACACAAAAATCATGGCAAAAATGACAAATATCTAAATGGAGGAGTAGATCTGACAATTATCTCAAGTAGCTCTCTTCTAACAGCATTTCGGGCATCAAGATGACCTCAAATTAAAATGATGCAATGAGAAGAAATGATGTACTCTCCGAAACGAACATTTTGATATGCTATATGCATGAATCAGAGCTATGGATGCAAAGTTACGACACGATGAACATGGGCATATGAATCTGGGAATTTCGGGGACTTAGTGAAATTATACCTCCGAAAAAGTCAATGCGGGACGGAGGGATCCGGGACGGAGCGGTGCGGATCTGAGACGGGATGTGTTTGGATGGGGAAGTGGTGGATCTGATCCATCTTCCTCGGATCCAGCGCGGGACGAGCTCCGGCGAACTCCTCGAGCTCCGGCGACGAAGGGGAGGCTGCGCGCGGAGGCCGGAGGTGACCGGACGGCGGCGTGCGGGCAAGGCGGCGGAGGAGGTCGACGCCGGCGAGCTAGGCGCGAGGCGGCGCGGGCTCACCGGAAGGGCGGCAGAGCTACGGGACTCCGGCGGCGGAGACGCGGAGT